>NW_027397087.1:34846356-34943715 GCF_003265705.2 Callorhinus ursinus | reverse complement strand
TCTTTCTTTCTTTCTTCCTTCCTTCCTTCCTTCCTTCCTTCCTTCCTTCCTTCCTTCCTTCCTTCCTTCCTTTTTCTTTCTTTCTTTCTTTCTTTTTCTTTCTTTTCTTTCTTTCTTTCTTTCCTTCCTTCCTTCCTTCCTTCCTTCCTTCCTTCCTTCCTTCCTTCCTTCCTTCCTTCCTCTTTCTTAGATTTTATTTATTTATTAGAGAGAGAGCCCAGAGGGAGAGGGAGAAACAGACTCCCCGCTGAGCAGGGAGCCTGACGCGGTACTCTATCCCACAACTCTGGGATCATGACCTGAGCTGAAGGCAGATGCCCAACCGACTGAGCCACCCAGGTGCCCCTTCTTCTGATTTTCGTCCTGCCTCAGAGTCTAATTCTTCTCAGTCTCTGCTCAACGGATTTCTATGCAAGGTCATCAGCGCTTGATCCTGTCTCCTCTGCTCTTTGTCTGAATTTCTCCCCGTCCCATGGCTTTTCATCTCCATTTAAATGGGTCTTATTTTTGTGTCTCCAGGCCTGTTTCTCTCTTGAGCTCTGGACGGCCTGTTCCACTGTTTATGGAATGTTTTAAGAGGCATATCCGCCGTGGCATGTCCCACACACAACCCACGATTTCACCGCAAAACTTCCCCTTCTCGTAAAAGGCAGAATCATCACCCAACTGCTTCAACCAACAACCCAGGAGACAGCCTGATTCCTTGTTTTCTGTTCCTCTCCGTGGCTGACCCTGAGAGAGAGCAGTCACTGCATCCTTCAGAAAAATCGTGGCACCAGAGACGTGTCCTTGGCCTCCCTATCCAAAGAAAGTCCCTTCCCTTTCCAAGTTCCTCTGTCATATTAACCAGCTCCTTACATTCTCTTGTTAGTTTATATGTTTACTAACTTGCTGACTGTCTCCTCTTCTGGAAGATAAACTCCATGGAGGCAGGGACCTCACCTTCTTCCCCATTGTCTCTCCAATGCTTAGAGCAGGGCCTGGCACACAACGGGTGCTGAATTAATATTTGTCAAATGAACAGATGAAAAAATGAATGGATGTCTACACGCTCACTGAGGCCCCTTCTGGTCTGGAAGTCTCGGCCTGCTCAGACTTATCCAAATCCCATCCATCTATCAGTGCTCAGGCCAAGCCCCATCACCTTCAGGAAGTCAAAGATGGGATGCTCTTCCCCTCCTTTGCACCAATCACACAAGTCACATATTTGGGTGCCAGCATTCCAACCATTTTGCCCCAGTCTTACCTCTTCAGCTGGACTGTACTCCTTGAAGGCAAAGCAGTTGCCAAGCCCTCGTAACCGCAGCCAGCATTTACAGGACTCTATCGGGCAGTGGGGGCTGGACCAACATTCTCCTCAATTCTCATAATAATTCCAGTAGTGTGAACTGGTTGCTGTCAGATCCCACTGGACAAAGGAGGTTCATGGGAGTTAAAAGAGTCATCCAGGGTCACAGTAAATGGCAGCTCTTGGCTTCAAACTCTGAAGCCCATCTCCTGCCTCCTCTAGGGATCTCTGGGTCCTCCAGATTGGGTACCCAGCAGGTGATCGAGAAAGCCTTGTGAGATTCATGGGTGAGTGTGTGGGGTGGCAGAAGGAACACTCGACTAGAGGGCAGAAGACCTACTTTGGGCAGCACTGGGCAGGCCCTGCTGCTCTCCGGGCCTTAGGGCCCCTGGGCAGAGGGGGCTGTCCTGTTGGTTGGTTCCTGAAGACTGCAGATCCTGCTCTGGGACTCCAACCAGCAGTTCCTCGAGAGAAGAGCCTCTTCTTTCTCAGCTATATCTGCAGGGCTTGCAACAGTACTAGGTACACACTAGGTGCTCAATAAATATCGGTTGAACAATTGAATCCCTCAGCCCTCCCTGCGTCTTGGTAGGCTGGATGTGATGCAGTCAGAATTCAGACTTCTCCAAGTTGCAGTTGAAGGAAAAACTGCCCAGAGGGATAGAGTCCTTGGTGTGGTGCTGAATGTGCTGGGTTCCAGGTGGTGGCTCAAGATCCAAGAGGCAGCTGAGGTCTTGGGAAGTATGGTAGTGACCAGCCAGACCAACTTTCCCTACCCAAATGAGCCATTAACCAAAGGCAAAGGAGAAAGAGGCTTTGCCATCTTCCAGGTCCCCAAATCTGGTCATTGCAGAAAACACCCCTTTCTTTTTTTTTTTTAATTTTTTATTGTTATGTTAATCACCATACATTACATCATTAGTTTTTGATGTAGTGTTCCATGATTCATTGTTTGTGCATAACACCCAGTGCTCCACACAGAACGTGCCCTCTTTAATACCCATCACCAGGCTAACCCATCCCCCCACCCCCCTCCCCTCTAGAACCCTCAGTGTGTTTTTCAGAGTCCATCATCTCTCATGGTTCGTCTCCCTCTCCGACTTACTCCCCTTCATTCTTCCCCTCCTGCTATCTTTTCTTTTTCTTAACATATATTGCATTGTTTCAGAAGTACAGATCTGTGATTCAACAGTCTTGCACAATTCACAGCGCTCACCATAGCACATACCCTCCCCAATGTCTATCACCCAGCCACCCCATCCCTCCCACCCCACCCCCACTCCAGCAACCCTCAGTTTGTTTCCTGAGATTAAGAATTCCTCATATCAGTGAGGTCATATGATACATGTCTTTCTCTGATTGACTTATTTCACTCAGCATAACACCCTCCAGTTCCATCCATGTCGTTGCAAATGGCAAGATCTCATTCCTTTTGATGGCTGCATAATATTCCATTGTGTATATATACCACCTCTTCTTTATCCATTCATCTGTCGATGGACATCTTGGCTCTTTCCACAGTTTGGCTATCGTGGACATTGCTGCTGTAAACACTGGGGTGCATGTACCCCTTCGGATCCCTACATTTGTATCTTTGTGGTAAATACCCAGTAGTGCAATTTCTGTATTATATGGTAGCTCTATTTTCAACTTTTTGAGGAACCTCCATACTGTTTTCCAGAGTGGCTACACCAGCTTGCATTGCCACCAACAGCATAGGAGGGTTCCCCTTTCTCCACATTCCCGCCAACATCTGTCATTTCCTGACTTGTTAATTTTAGCCATTCTGACTGGTGTGAGGTGGTATCTCACTGAGGGAAAACACCCCTTTCTGGGCGGATGGCCACCAGCTCTGGTTCAACCTCTACTGTCATCGACTCAAAATGACCAGGCAGAAGCCGCTTGGCAGGGCATCTGGCTTTCATTTTGAGATTGAGTCCAGAAGCTCCAAATACATGTGACCCTGAGATTAGGTTTCCTGGCAGGCAGGGCTGAAGGCTGCCTTCTTAAATCCCTGCATCTGAGTGACCACTAAGGGAGACGGAGTTGGGAGCAGCCTTCCAAGGCAGCCTGCAGCCTGCGTCCACCCCCCAGGTTTTACCCTGGGATTCGGAGACCTCCCCTGCCAGCCCTCAGGGCAGCCAAGAGGTCTGGCCCTCTGGGAGGCCAGCAAACCATCCCAATGGCTTGTCTCCCTGCCGAGGAACACAACATCAGCCCAAAGGCTGGCCAAAGCTTCTAGGACTGCTCCCTATTGTAACCATCAAAGTAGGAGCTCAAACTCTCGGCTCCCTCTGGGTCTGGTTGGGCTCTCTGGGAAACCCTAGAAAACCTACCAAGAGGCTCCTGCCCGTGTCCCTCTCCCACCTCCCCTTTTCACTTCCTCCCTCCTCCCCAACCTTCTCCTCCTTGGCCTCTGACTGTGATTTTCTTTGAAGGAAGAAATTATTTTGCCCCAGGAAACTCATTTATAGCAAAATAAGTGAAAGGTCTGGGCATCTGGCCCCATTTGGGGCTCGTTTTCGGGTTATTGCTTTAGCGTGCCTTCATCTGGCTCGCTGGAGCTTGGCACCTCTCCCCGTCGACATCACACCTGGTTTCAGCTGGAAGAGAAAGGACTTCAGCTTTTCATCTTCTGGGCCTCTTTGTTATTATTGGAGCCAAGGTTTGGCCTGGGATCAGACAGGGGGGCTGGGAACTGGATCTGGAAACCGTCCCAGTGGCAGGGGGAGAAAGGCTTTCCGCTGCCCTCCTGGCTGGCACGGGGCTGACCTGCAGCCAGACCAACCCCGGGCAGGAGGGAGCTGCTGGCCTTAGGGTCATGGCTGATTTTAGATCCACGAGAAAAGGCTCTCTCAGGCCCCCTTTTGATAAGGGACTTTAAGTGATTTGGCTTAAGTGAGAGATGCGCAAGGTTGCGAAGAAGCAAAAGGGTTAAGCTTGGAGAACCATACGCTAAATTTCCTGAGTGGGGAGATTGCTTCTTGGGATAGTTTATAGGTTAGCGGTTAGGATTTCTTTAAAAGCTGGCTTATTTCTATCCCTTATTTATTTATTTATTTTTAATGTAGCTTTGAGAAAAACCAAATTATCCTTTAGCACGCCTAGGAGGATTTCGTCTATCGTGTGTTTCAGGATCTTTATGGTGCGCCTATCTAGCGAAAGCCATTTCCATAAAAATACCAAGGGAGGGCATTTCGATGGGATTTTAAGCTTATTTGAAATTAATTGCAGATTCATTTCACCGCACATTCATTGAGGGTTTTCCCTTTTTCATTATTAATATGAAGAAATGGTGAGGGCTTTGCCAAAAGTCTGTGAGGAGAGAGTGGCCGCTCTAAGTCTCCTCCAGGCAGGGGACACCTGCCCAAGGTACGCATTCCCGGGCTAACTAGGCTCTGGCCTGTGTCTGATTAAATGCAACCCTTGGCCCAGACCGAGAGCCCCACGGGCGGGGCCTCCATCCGCTTCCTGCCCCACCCCCGCCTCCGTCCCCGCCCCCGCCCCCCGCCCCCACGCCACCCAGCCCGCGCAGGTGCAAAGGGCATCGCAGAGAGGCCAGAATGGCATGTTTGGGGGTATGAAGAATTAAGACAGCTGAAAGCAGAGAAGAGCCGTGTGCCTGGGCGTGGGGTGGCGTTGGATCGTTCAGGGATTGTCCCAAGGCTAAAGTCCCGTTGGGTCCCTCAGAGCGGCGTTGGGTGTACCTGGGACCGCGGGAAGGCCCCTGCCAGCAGAAACAAGGTAGTCCTTTGTGTTAGATAAATACAGTCACTCTGAAGGGCTTTGTGCAGAGACAATTATAACGAGGTTCAGTTTCTTTGAACAAGTGAGGCTCCAGAGATGTATTCACTGGGATCGGGTCCTGGAGATGAAAGAGGCCTTGGTGGGGCATCCAGTCCCCCCATTTATTTTACCCTGGGAACCCGAATGGGGTGAGGAACTCTCCCGATGTCACATAGCTGGCTGGGGAAGAACCAAGATTAGGGCCCCAGCTCTTGATTCCTAGTCAAGGGGGCTCCATTTCATGCTGAGGCTGTGGCAAAACCACCTCCTAGGTGGGAGAGCAGGATGGAGAGCCTGGCCAGAGCTGGGAGATACCGGGAAAGGCCCAGAAGGCATGGCCCCTTCCCATGGGGAACTTGGGGGTGGGGTGGGGTGGTGCCCAACACTGGTTGGGTGACATGACTGTGTTTTTAATTTTTCTTTAAAGATTTTATTTATTTGACAGAGAGAGAGCACAAGTAGGCAGAGTGGCAGGCAGAGGGAGAGGGAGAAGCAGGCTCCCTGCTGAGCAGGGAGCGCAATGCGGGGCTCGATCCCAGGACGCTTAACCGACTGAGCCACCCAGGCGCCCCTGTATTTTTAATTTTTTAATACAGTTTTTTAATTTTAATTTTTCTGGCCCTTCAATGGTTGATTTAGGGACTAGCTTTCTTATGGTTAAGCTCTAAAAGAAAAGGCATTTATCACCCAGCAGCCAGGATGATTATATGGTCTTTTCTCGCGAGCACATCATTTGGTTCTTTCACTTCTGAGGCTGAAGCTGTCACAGTCACCACTTGGCAGAGGAGAAGGATGTGATCTGAAAGCATCCACCCTCACCACCGCCCCGTGGTGTCTGCCCTCGGTAAGTCCCTACTCTAGCTGGCATTTCAACTCCCCTGGGATCAGTGTCAGCTCAGACCGGTGTCCAGAGTTCCTTGAAAAGTCTGGGTGTTTTCCTTTCCCAGTGCACAGTTACCATGGTAACGGGCCGCATGACTCTGGGAAGGGATCAAGAAATGGTTTATCATATACACTTGTGATGGCGTTATGGCGGGGTCCCTTCTCAAGGAGATCTGGCCTCCTCTGCAATCCCTGGGCCCCAGGTCTGTGAACTGACTTAGATCTGAAAACTGTATGCAGAACCATTGCGTTCTGGGGTGGCCGCTTGTGGCAGCTTCTGCTCGCTAGCTCTGAGTGGTTTTTGTTTTTCTGTTTTTCAAGTCAAATAACACTCTAGTCAGCTGTCTGTCCATCATGCCCCTCACAATAGCATCATCAATTAGCAACCACCAAGATCCCTGCAGGTCAGGGTAGTCTGATGGCCCTTGCTGTCTGTACAGTCATTCTGTCCACCTTGGTGCTGCTGGTCAACTGCTCTCCTTAGCATCAGCCTTTCTGGAATCCCATCATCCCCGCTAGGATTCTGGGGATCCCAGTTCTGTGGCAGCATCTGCTACTTTCAACCCTGTCGTGCAGAGAATAGCCACCACCACTACTAAGCTTCTCAGCGATTCTGGTGGTCCTCTTAGCAGTGCAGTTTTATTGCCTTATAATGGGGGTGGGCTCTGGCTACTTTGAGGAAGCAGAGTGAGTTCTGTGCTTTCGCATAATGCATCCATTCTAACACTGTCACCTTCCTGAGAATTCTGCCAAACATTCCAGCATAGCCACCTCCTGGGCCATAGGCCATCACTGAGCCCCGCCGTGAAGAAGTTATCAGCAGGGTCTTAGGCTGGCTCCAAAGGTCCTGAGTTATGGCATGCTCCCATGTCAATACATATAAAAGATATTCCACCTTATCTTTAGTCAACTGTAGTGAGCCCACACTCCCAAGATCTACTTCCATGAATATTCCCATGGTTCTTGCAGGTGTTCACCAGCCAGGGGCTGCCATTCCTTTGATGTGGAAGCTGTTTGGTCCCAGAGCAGAGGCTGTGTTTCTCTGCTTGGGCTCTGCTGAATCCTGACCCTGGTGATTGGCCTGAAGCAGCAAGCAATGGTGCCGAAAGATCTTGAGAAGGTCAAGAATACTTTGGGGAGGTGGCCCTCCCAGGTGAGGTTTATACGTGGTCTCCAGGCCTGGGGAGGCCACTCTTCTCTAGCAAAGAGGAGGGAGCTTCTTCTAGCCCTGAGGACTCAGAACTTCAGGAGGTTCAAAAATCCTCAGGCCTGTCCACTCAGTGTCCCTGTTCCATAGCTCAGGGTCCTGCTCTTCCTCTGAAGGCTTTGACTTTGATGTGGAAGATGTTTTCCTCTAGTAACGCTGCTATCTTTACAGTTTGATCTGGGGCCTGACTTTTGTCCCAGAAGTCCCTGTGGGTAAGAGAGATGAGAGTCCACACAGGTCTTCTGGCTTTCACAGTGAACCCTGAGTTGGTCTCCACCCGATCTGGGCCTGTTAGTTTTTTCCCTTTCCGTTCCTTTTTTTTTTTTAATAGATTTTAATTTTTAGAGCAGTTTTAGAGTCACAGTAATATTGAGTGGAGAGTACAGAGAGTTCTCAGATACCCTCTACACACCTCAATCCCCTCACACACACAGCCTCCCCCACTATCAGCACAGAGCCCCAGAATGGTACATTTGGTAGACGCAGTGAACCTACATCAACATAGCCCTATCACCCAAAGTCCATAGTTTTTATTTGGGTTCACTCAAATGGTGAACATTCTCTGGGTTGTAACAAAAGTATAATGACATTAGTCTACCATTACAGTGTCATACAGAATAGTTTCACTGCCCTAAAAATTTTCTGTATTCTACCTATTCATCCTGTCGTTTTCCCTAATCCCCGGTAACCACTGATTTGTGTACTGTTTCCATAGTTTTGCCTTTTCCAGAATGTCATAGAGTTGGAATCATATGGTATGTTTTCAGATTGGCTTGCTCACTTAGTAATATGCATTTAAGGTCTCTCCATGTCTTTTCATGCCTTGATGACTCATTTGTTTTTAGCACTAAATAATATTCCGTTGTCTGGATGTACCACAGTTTATTTATCCATTCACTTACCAAAGGACATATTGGTTGCTTCTCACTTTGAGCAGTTATGAAGAAAGCTGCATAAGTTTTCAAGTCCTTTAGGTAAACACCAAGATTAATAGATTGTATGGTAAAAATATGTTTAGTTTTATAGGAAACCACCAGACCATCTTCCAAAGTGGATGTGCCATTTTTGTATGCCTACCCGCAATGAATGAGAGTTCTTGTTGCACTATATCCTCACCAGCATTTGATGTTGTCAGGTGTTCCAGAGTCTGGACATTCTAACAGGTGGATAGTAGTAATTTGTTGTTTTTTAATTTGCATCGCCCGGATGGCATATGATGTGGTGCACCTTTTCATATGCTGTTTGCCATCTGCATATATTTTCTGGTGAGGTGTCTGTAAGGTCTTTTGCCCGTTTTCTAATTAGATAGTTCATTTTCTTAGTGTTGAATTTTGCGAGTTCTTTGTGTATTTTGGAAAACATTTCTTTATGACATGTGTCTTTTGAACATATTTTCTCCCAGTCTGAGGGCCTGTCTGCTCATTTTCTTGACAATGTCTTTTGCAGAACAAGAAATTTTAATTTTAACAAACTCCAGCATATCAATTCTTTGATGGATTTTTGCTTTTGGTGTTGTACCTAAGAAGTCATCACTGTACCCAAGGTCATCTAAGTTTCTCCTGTGTTATCTTCTAGAAGTTTTATAGTTTTTCATTTTGCATTTTAGGCCTATCATCCATTTTGTGAAAGGTGTAAGCTCTGTATCTAGATTCAGTTCTTTGCATGTGGTGTCCAGTTGTTCCAGCACCATTTGTTGAAAAGACTATCTTTGCTCCATTGTATTGTCTTTGCCAAAGACCAATTGACTATATTTACGTGGGCCTGTTTCTGGGCCCTCTATTCTATTGCATTGGTCTACTTGTCTGTTCTTTCACCCATACCACATTGTCTTGATTATGGTAGCTTTCTATTAGTTTTAAACTCAGATAACACCAGTCCTCCACCTTTGTTTTTATCCTTCCATATTGAGTTGGCCCTTCTGGGTCTTTTTCCTGTCCATATAAACTTTAGAATCAGTTTGTTGACATCAACAAAACAAGTTGATGGGATTTTGATTAGGCTTGCATTGCATCTTTAGATTAAGTTGTGAAGAACTGACCTCTTGACAGTATTGAATCTTCCTATCCATGAAAATGGAATATCTCTCCATTTATTTAGTTCTTCTTTGATATCCTTCCCTAGAGTTTTGTAGATCATTGTCTCTTAAATCTTCCAAAGCAGTTAGCCAAAGCCATACAACTAGCACAATTTTTATAATTACCGCTGTCCCCATACTGTTCACGTGCCAGAGCTACTACATAAACCAGCACTTCACTGTCCAGCATGGCGGGTCTTAGAAATTGTATACAGCTACTTTCCAGGGGTTATCAACACCCCCCTTATCCCCAGCACTGGGTCCTTATTGCTGTAGGACTGTCAAGGGATCCATCTCCAAATCCCATTCTGGGGGTCTAGTGCCAATTGTCTTAGTGCCAGGGATGGCAGCAGGGCTGAGCAGGTTAGGCCAGTCTTTGCAAAAGTATCTTTCTCTTCCTCATCCATCTGTGCTTTGGGGACCTTGGCTGACCTTCTCTGATTGAGATTCTTGGTCTTTCTGACTCTCTCTTCTCCACACAACTTTAGGAACAGTGCCTCACTCCACTGCCTTACCATCTTCAGTATTAATGTAGAAAGCAGACCATGGCTTTAAAATCACATAGTTCTGAGTTTGAACCCCAAGCCCACTCAGGGCTTCAATTGCCCCATCTGCAAAATGTGGTGAGAATATCCATTTTATAGGGTTAATGTGGGAAGCACTGGCTAGAGTCTGGCACATAACAGATGCTACATACATGAGAATTTTCTTTCCATCCTCCATTATCAGCCATTGTGTGCTGCCATTCCTAGAAGTAAAGGTTAAAGACATAATACCTTCACCTGAAAGGACGAACCTCTAGTTTTAAGGCTTCTGAAGGCTGAAAGTGCTCTGGGATGGATAGGCTTTGGGGTCGTTTCAGCCACCCCTCCTTGCCTGTACCATTTTCATGCTTTGTGTGGCTGTTGGTCATCATGGCCAAAGAGCATTACTCATACCATATAGCACAGTAGTTAAGACTCTGGTTCTGAGTTAGACACAACCTGGGGGGTCAAACTTCGGCCCTGCCTGGCTGGTGACCTTGAGTGATTTACTTAACCACTTGGACTTCAGCTTCTTTGTATTTTAAATGGATATGATAGTAATTGTGTTACTTCATAGGGCTGTTGTGTGAATGAAATGGGAGAATGCACAAAAAGCATTTAGCCTAACGACTGGCACGTAGTGAGTGCCCCCTAGAAGTTAGCGGTCATTATTATCTCCATCAGAAGATGAGCTGAAGAACTTTCATTATTCTGAAATGTTAGTACCCTTTTGGGATCCACACAGACAAGATACAAGTCAGTCATCCACAGGGTCTGGTGTTGGTAAAGGTGAAGGGGGCATGAAAGCAAGACAATGAAATCACTGCAGTACCTGTGAGACTTAGTGAAGACAGTATGAATCACAGGTACACTTAGGGACAACTGTTATAATCCAAAAATGTCTTTAGACTTTGTTTTGCAAAGTTTGGTGGACTGAACATCCTAAATTAGATTCTAGGAGAAAACAAAACAAAACAAAAAACAAACAAACAAAAAAAACCCCACCAAAACTGGGATAAATTATTTTGGAGAACCAAAGGTTTTAAGTGAAGAGCTGAGCTGACCAAAAAATAAGGAATATTCAAAAACAAAAGGAGAAGGAAGGCAGGAAGAGGAGGGAGAATAACAAAACAAGAACAACAACAGGGAAGCCAGGTAGATAAGCTAGCACAGAAGCCAGTTCACCCTGAATGTTTCCACCAAGAACTGATGATCCTGAGCTTTAGTTTTTGACAGCCAGATGTGATGGGGGGAAATAATATCTTGGACCCACCCAGGTTGGTAAAACTAATAGAGACCCTCATGTAGAGCTGGGACTCAGAAAGGCTACATCCCTAGTGGAGAGGTTAGTGGAAAATAAACCCACCAGGCAGGTGGGAGGACAACAAGCAAACCTGCCTTTGTTTGACAAGACTGGGCACTGAGTGGAGAGAAAAGCGATCCTTTGAGAAACCCTAATTACCAGCTGGCCCTAATACAGGTCTCCAGCCCAAGTTCATTCTGTTTATATAGTCTCAAAAAACTTTAAATAGAGTAGTTTTAGGTTTGTATTAACTCAGATGTTGGCAGAAATTACCTGGAGAAACACAACTTCATCCCAAGACTCAAAGAATTCTCACAGATAAAATTCTAAGGAACTTGTGCTCATAGTCAGAAATCACAAAACAGACATGGAAAAGGCACTGTAAGGAAGAATCAGCAGAAAAAGAAGACAGTAGAATTCGACCTGAAAAGACTTTAATATTGGAATGAAGAATACAGATTATTAAATAAGTATGTTTAGCACACTTACAGAAATTAAAGAGATACTTGAAAATAAGTAGCAGTGCCTGGATGGCTCAGAAGGTTGAGTGTCTGACTCTTGATTTTGGCTCAGGTTGTGATCTTAGGGTTGCAGGATCCAGCCCACGTTGAGTGCTGCACTCAATGGGGAGTCTGCTTGGGATTCTCCCTGTCCCTCTCCCCTCTCCCCTCCCCCCTCTAGTAAAAAAAATAAATAAAACTTTAACAAAAAAGAAAATAAGTTAAGAGATATTTTGAAAATAAAGAAAAAGACCAAGAAGAATTGTAAAAGAACCAAATAAAACCTCTAGGAACAATAACTAGAGCAATTGAAATGGAAAAACTCAGTAGATGGGGGAATACAGAGATTAGAAGCAGCTGAAGAGAGATTCATGAACTAGAAGATAAATGTGGAGTAATTAACTAGAATGTAGATCAGAGAGAAAAAGCAATGGAAAATATGAGAGAAAAGTGAAGCAACATGGAGGATAGAGCAGTCTCTAATCAGAGTTTCAGGATGAGAAGACAGGGAGATTATGCTTGAGGAATTTCCAGAATTGCTGAAAGGTGCAAAACCTCAGAATTAGGATGCTCTGAATTTTAAGCAGCATACAAAATTCACTCCTAGACATATCATAGTGAAAATGTAGAACACCAAAGGCAGAGAACACATTACAAAGGCAGTCAGAAAATAGATTACCTACAAAGTAATTACACTATGAGCAGAATAGAAACCAGAAGGCAGTAGAAAAATGTGCTGTGACAAAATGCCATTAGCCTAAAATTACATATACTCAGCCAAAGTATCTTATAATGGAAGAGCAAATTAAAGTCATTTTAGATTAAAAATCATGTTCTTCTCACAAAAGGAGTGTATTCTCAGATGTAATCCCAGATCCCAGCTATGGCACACAAAAAGGAAAAGCCAAGAAAGTGGTGAACATGTGTGTATATATAAATAAATGTTGACTTTATAAAATAATGCCTATTTTTTGATTAAAGAAAAAATAGGATAAAACATAGATCCCAATAACTTGCAAGTATGGAGGAGTGATCAGAGATAAGTATTTTAAAGTCCATGGATTGTTCAGAGGAAAAAGGTAAGGATACTGATTAACTTTAGACATCGTTAAATATGCACATTAAATTTTCTAGAGTAACTATTAAAGTAATAGAGGTAAAAAAACTGAATGAGAAAAATAATCAACCCCTCCAAATGACAAGTAAAGAAAAACCAAATAAGAGAAAGAGAAAAAGTGGGACAGATGTATCATACAAAGTAAGATAGCAAAAATAAAACTATGCCAGTAATCACAATAAATATAAAGTCGCTAAAATCTCTCGGTAAAATACAAAGATTTTCAGAGTTGATTATTTTTAAATAAGCAAAATTCAGTTTGTATGCTGTTTACAAGAGACACAAAGACACACAAAAGCTGAATGTAAAAAAGCATGGAAAAATATATGCCAGGCAAATACTTAGCCAAGGAAAGAAATGGTGTGGGGATATTAATTTCAGACAAAATACTAATTAAAGAAGAAAGCATAACTATAAAAGCAGAGTACCACAATGTAATGATGGAACATTGTCTACCAGAAAGATGTAACAAATCTAAGTGACACAAACCTAAAAAAAATAGGCTCAAAATATATAAAGCAAACGTTTACAGAACTAGAAGGAGAAATCAACAATGAATTCAAAGTAGCTATTTAACATTTCCTTCTTATTAACTCATTTTTCTAGGAGAAACAAAATTAACAAAGATACAGAATATCTGAACAATACAAAGTTTGACTTAATAGAAATGCAAGGACTTTTGCACACAAATAGAAAACACACATTCTTTTCAAGAACACATAGAACATTTATGAAAGTTGATCATGAGAAAGGCCATGAAGTAAGCCTCAAACATTTCAAAAAGATTATTGTCATACAGACTACATTATGTAATCCCAATGCAATTAATTTAGACATCAACAACCATATTTATAAGAAAGTACAACCCTCCCCATTATTTTGGAAGTTAAAAAAGAAATACTTCTCAACAACTCATGGATTAAAGAAATCATAATAGACATTATAAAAGATTTAGAATTGAATCCTCACAGAAATATTACACATCAAAACATGATGACACAGCCAACACCATGTATTTAGGGAAGGTTATAGCCTTTAATACTTATATTAGAAACAAAGAAAGCCTAAAAATTTATGAGCCTGCATCAAACTTCAGAAATTACAATAAATGCAGAAGGTGAAGGAAAGCGATAATAAAGACAAGCAAAGAAAAAGAACATTTGGTAGAGGTAATAAAAAACACCTCAAAGTTACTGTTTTGAAAAGTAAACATTCGCCAAGACCGATCGAGAAAAATAGGCAGAGTCTAAGGAACACGAAAGTATCTCCAATTTACAAAGGGATCTCATATCATTCTTAGTTTTTTAAAGATGAGATTTAAAGAGTCCTCCTGGGGCGCCTGGGTGGCTCAGTCGGTTAAGTGTCTGCCTTTCGCTCAGGTCATGATCCCAGGGTCCTGGGATCGAGCCCCGCATCGGGCTCCCTGCTCGGCGGGAAGCCTGCTTCTCCCTCTCCCACTCCCCCTGCTTGTGTTCCCTCTCTCGCTGTGTCTCTCTCTCTGTCAAAGGAAAAAAAAAAAAAAAAGAGTCCTTCTAAGTTCAGTCACAGTTCTTCATGGGAAACTTAAGCCCAGAGACCAAATGTGACTTGCACACAAGTCGACTTGCACTTGTGTGGCCTTAGCACCAATCTTTCTTTTGACTTGGCTTGACATTTCATGCAGAATTATTCGTTTGAATCAGAGGCCATGGCACCTCTTAAAAGAGGTGAGTATTGGGGTGTGGGTATCTTAGGGTTCTCTTCCAGCCCTGTCAATTCGACCCACCTTCCTTCATGGGGTCCCTACACTGTGTGGAACATTGGAGAAAAATAAATGTAGGGTGAGTGAGAAGTTAATGATCTTAACCTCTAGTCACAGAATTCCTCTTAGAGAGAAATAATCGCTTAAGAATAATAGCTTGGCAAGCCACTGGGACAGAAAGTGAGGGTGTTCGTAGGAGCCCAAGCCAGAGAAGTGATGGTTAAGTTGCTGTGAGTGAGATCATGAGAAGAATTTGGGTTTTGCTCCTTGGAGGCTGGGGAAAGAAGAGAGAGGAGGCCAGAGGGTGTGAGGCTGGGGACCACAGGGATGATGTGGTCAGAACCTATTCCCCAGAAGGCTGGAGCAGCTGATGGACTGGGGAATGAGGCTTACCGTTCTTCAGCCCGAGTAAGTGTGAGATGCTGCAATTCAGCGTGTCTGTGTCTTTACTATAAAATATTTTCAATTAACCTACTTCCTACTGTGAAACTGTTAAAAATGGAAGGCTCGTTGCTTGTCGTGTCAGGCTCCAAGGTGAAAGAGAACAGTGAGCAGGATCTTACTGCCTGTGGTGACCGTGAGAATGTGAGCCCACTGGGAATTAGCAGACCTCTTGTAGGGGAGGCCTTTGAACTCCTGGGTGAGGAAGTGGTGTTTGTATCAGTTGTGATTGCATATGATTGCGAGTAAGAGATACTCGCCGCACCCCCCCCCCCCCACCGCCCCAGCCTCCACGACCACCAAAGAGTGGTTTGAAAGCAGGCAGCTGGTGTTGTGTCTCAAGGTTGTGACAGGGGACCGAGGTTCCTTGCATCTTGCGGCTCTAACTCAGTGTGTGGCTTCTGTGCTCATGATTGCATGATGGCTGATGCTGCTGCAGACATCTTGCCTATGTTCCAGGAAAGGAACAAGGGGAGGGGGAAATAAAAAAAAAAAAAAGGCCAGATGGATGAATCTGTCCTCTTTCGAAAAGCTTTCTCAGAAGCCCCATCCAGTGACTTCTGCCAGGCGTCAGTCACATGGCCACACTTAGCTGCAAGAGAGTCTGGAAAGGAGACTAATTTAGCTGTGCATATTGAGTTTAGCTGTGCATATTGCCGCCCTGAACAAAATCTGGGTTCCATCATTACGGGAGACTTGGAAATGGCTATTGGGGAGGCAATTAGCCGTGTCTGCCACCAAGCTCATTTAAACTAGAGCTAAGTGGGCTGGGAGGTCCCGGGAGCCATCTGGGTTATTTGGAGATGAATAAGACAGCCTTCGAGAGTGCACGATTTAAAGGGGAAGACGGACACCTAATTGGAACAACAAGAGCACTGACTTACACTTGAATATAACGTGGTTAGGGGAGGCAACAGAAGTATGCATGGAGGGCTTTGCAGCACGGAGGACCAACGGCCTGGCTGGGGAAGGGAGGGGAGAGGCACCAGCGCAGAAGTCATAGTGTGTCTGTGGGTGTGTTGAGGGAGGGCGCCTCCTGGGCGAAAGGGACCCTGTAAGTAAAGTGCAGGGGTGCGGGTCAGCATGGCGTGTATGGAATCACAAGCAGGTTCAGGTACGGGGGTGGGAAGGGGCAGGGCATTACGTTGGAAACATCGGCAGGGGCAAACAGCCCTTGCTCACTCTGCTAGGGTATGCACCCTGGGTCTGCATCCTAAAGGCTCTGGGGAGCCACTGGAGAGTGTTAAGCAAGGGAGTGACCCGGTCAGAAGCATGTTTTGGGTGGCCATTCTGGCGGCCGTGGGTGTGTATGTGTGTGTGTGTATGGAGGCGGGGAGGTTTGCTCTAGCAGGAGGCAGAGAGGCAGGAGGGTGCGGGAGAGAAGAGGCTGTCTCTGAAGGCTCTCGGATGTAGGAGCAGAGTCTGTGCTGCCCCCTCCCCAGATCTGTAGGTGCCTGATGAGTTTGGGGTGGTGCTCTTTACCAATTCAGCCCAGGAGGGGCAGGGAGCGGGAGGGGCTGTTATAGGGTCGGGGAAGACAAGATGAGCACTTCTCATTGTGTACAGATTTTGGAAAGAGAACCTGAGTCAAGGAGTGAAGATCTAAACAGTTTCTCTCCTTTTTCAAAGTTGAGGAAATTGCCCTGAGAGGGGCCAATGTAGTATCCAAGGTCAAGGTCACAGGACTGTTGGCTAAGCTGACTGGAGCCCCAGATCGGTGTTTGTGCCAGTCTGTCTGTCGTATTGGGTGACTGTCACCTTAGAAAGAAGTCGCATTCAGGATCCTGGTGGAGGGAGGCTTTGAGGCTTAGCAGCAACTAGACTGGTCGCACAGGTAAAGGGTTGGGGGAGGGCGCTGGGAGAGGAGTAGAGGGGGCTGCAGAGGTGGGGGTGAGGCCACGTGGGCATCAAAGAGGGGTGTGGAGAGACTGGGGAGGGGAGGCGAGGCACTGCCAAGGGCCTTACCTCAACTGCTTGTGATCCTCACAGCAGCTCGGGAGGTTGGGGGTCCTCCATCGATGGACCGGTGGCACTCACGGTTGCCCCACGTTCACGTTGCCGCGGCTGGCCTTGAACCCAGAACTTCTGGAGGCTGAACCCCGGGCTCTTTGGACCTGCTGCTGTCCCGGGGCTCGCCCACCGGGTTCAGCCTCTCCTGCGGGCTGAGGGACAGGACCTCTCCGCTGGAAAGGGACCCGCGAGCGGTCCGCAGGTGGCGCTGCGCACCCGAGCAAAGTCGCGGCGCGGGCCGCAGGGCAGGGGTGGGGCTCCCTCGACCGCCAGAGACCCGCTCGCCCAATTCCAAGCGAAGGCGGCGGAATGAAAGGCCTTCCAGACTTCAAAGGAAATTCCCAGAATATGGAGAGGCAAGGACCCGGGAGCGCGTGCTTTCACAGCAGGAGCCGAGCCTTGGGCGCCCCGGCAGGAAGGGCAGGAAGTGGGGGGCAGCGGGGGCTGGCGGCCTGGAGAACCCCCCCACACACACACCTGCGGGGGCGTGTTCCTGGCTCTCCGCAGGTCTGTGCTGTTGGGCCTCAGGGCTCTGCCAGGCGCCCCCTCCCTCTAACCCGAGCTGCCCCCCAAGTCCTCTCAAGCCAGCCCACGTTCCACACGGAATCTGCCCAGATGATTCTCATTAAAGGCCACAGCCGCAAAGGACTGCACTTAGGAAAGAATTGTGAACGGGTTTATTACCATGTTTTGATGAAAAGCAGGACGCGGGGCTCCAGGTGGGGTTTATTTATTTTGCAAGGGGAGGCGGGGGCTAGAGTCAAGAGGCTCCGGGTTCCCTTGCTAGCTTCATCGCTCCTGGCTCGAGACTCAGTTTCCTTATCTGTTGCCTGAAGGGATGGGGCTAGGGCTTGACCTTTGAGCTCTGACCTTCTGAATGACTTGGCAGGGAGTGACTTGGCACAACCCCCCTGGCCACACTGTTGAGCCGAGGCCAGTTCTTCCAGGAGATTGGGACCACATCTGGGTCTTTCTGGGAGCTTATTCCAGTCTAATGTAAGGCAGGTAGAGAAGGCTCTGGTGTTGGGCTTTAGTGGGGCCACACAAAATTCAGACGTTCTTATCTTATGGTATGAGGCCTCACGGAGGAGGAGGGGCAATGTGGAGGACCCAGTGGGAGCTGGTTCAGGACCAAGAGAATTCAAAACAACCGGAGGAGGGGCCACAAAGCCTCTACCCTATTGCTCGGCCCCCCGTCCTGAGTTTTCTCTGGAAGGCCCCAGCTGCAAGCCGCTGGGCCCTCCCCACCCCCCCCCCCCCCCCCCACCGTTGCAGCAGGTGTTGGGCAGGAACCTGGGTGTGTCCTCACACCCTCCCCTCTGCCGTTTCCTTGCCCAGCTGCTGAGGTCCAGGGCGGAGAGAACTGAGGGACGGCTAGGCGTGGTGGTGGCAGCCTCCAGGTCGCACAAGGGCTGGAGACTTCAGGAGGACTGAGAAGGCCGGTGGGTGGAGGCTTGGAGAGGTATAGGCGCCGTGTGGGTGCCCCTCCTATCAGAAAAGCTGACTCAAGAAGCTGGAATCTTTGGGGGTTAGCTGAACTTCTGTCTGCTGGAGGCTAAGTCCTCTCTGAGACTCAAGGGGCCATATCCCAGACTACTGCTTGTAAGCTTCATTATACATAATTATTATTTCTTGTTTTTTAAGATTTTATTTGTGAGGGAGAGAGAGAGAGAGAGAGAGAGAGAGAGAGAAAATGAGTGGGGGGAGGGGCAGAGGAAGAAGCAGACTCCCCGCTGAGCAGGGAGCCAGATTTAGGGCTCGACCGCAAGACCCTGAGATCGTGACCTGAGCTGAAGGCAGATGCTTAACCAACTGAACCACCCAGGCGCCCCCATAATTATTATTTCAATGATGATTATTAACACCTGCCTTTTATTGGGTGCTTCCTGCAGCATCTACATCAATCTTCATAACAGTCAACGAGGTAGGGGCTGTTATTCTGTCTTATGGATAACAAAACTGAGGCTTGCTGTAGAGTCCCTTCCTGGCTCCCCTGCCCCATGCCTATCTGGACAGCACACCCAGAGCTCATGTGAGCTGCCAGGAGCCCTGGGAGGTAGGCAGGGCCCGGTCTGTCTCCCATTTATGTGACTGGGAAAGGGTGCCCCTGAGAGGCTGGGTCACTTACTTGTGACACACTGTAAGGCTCAAAGCCAGGACTTGACCTGGAGACAAAGTGGTAGCCCAGACCCAGCATCCCCTGGGTCTCTTCTGTGGCTCTTCACCCCACCCCTGCAGTAACCCTGATGACGTGCAGCTCCTCTTTGTCGGGGTTGGGTGCTGCCTGGCCTACTCCTACTGGGTGGTGAAATTTCAGGCTAGTGGGCTTGGAGGGTAGTTTTTGTCTTGAAAAGAGGATGAAGTAGAGGGCCTTGAGCAAGTACTAGAGCTGTAGTGCGGAACGTCGGGCATCACCAGGGGTGACCGCTCACCCAGCCTACAGATAGGGCCAGTCAAGAGCTCCTGCAGCCCCACCCCAGTATCCTTGGCTTTGCTTTTTGGTTTTTACCCTCTGACCTGACATGTCTGATAGAATCTAGCCTGGCCTGAGTCATCCAGTCTCAGGTGTGATCTGAAGGGACCCAATATAGAAGGCACAACAATCAAACAAGCCCCCTGTCTCTCCCAGAAGGGCGGGCATGTGTGTTTATGGGTCAGGAGGCAGTCCGCCGTGGCCAGTGAAGACGTTTACAGAAACAAGGAACTCCTCTGACACACCTCCTTCTTTCCATCTGCCAACGTGTGAGAAGGAGCTCTCTCTGCTCCAGCTCCGAAATCAGCTTGGGCTACAGGGTAGGGTTGGACGTCCACCCCAGGGGAAGGCTGGGAGAAGCTTCCTTTTACCACCTTAGGTGTGTGTGGTATGGGTTAAGCCAGGCATGGACAAGGCTGGAAGCGATTTCTCTGCCCAGCCTCTCACCCACTGCAGCTCTTTTCAATCTTACATTTGAACTGTTGCCCAAAAGGGGCCCTCACTGTTGAGGTTGGAGATATTCCCCCAGCTCCATCTAAGCTTCCGGGGGCCCTGTAGACTCTACCATTCTGGACCTTATCCTGAGCTTTTGGAAGATACTTCTGTTTTTTGGCCCATACTATCCTTAAAGGGGAAGGTGTTTTGGATTTTCTACCTGCTGTATAAAGTGTACGTGGGGGAGTGGCTGAGTTCCCCCAGGTGTAACATATACACCTGGGCTACAGGTAGGAAAGGTGAGGCAGAGCCCTGTGCACCCACACGGGCAGATCTCTAGACGTGATGGGAATTTCAAAAGCAAATTGCAGATGGAGAACACGGCTATTCACAGCCACAACAATAAGCAAGCAAACAAGACTCCCCACGAAACAGTATAATGCGCTTTCCTTGGGCACCTCATATGCATGTAAATAAATAGAAAAAGGCAAGGAGACATTCTCAGGGACCCAGAGAATGGGAGAATGCTCGCCTCTCCCTCAGGGGAGAGGGGAGGAAGTGTTTGGAACTGAGCTTGGTGCAGAGGGACTTTAGCTTATCTGTAATGTTTTTTTTTATAAGAATTAGTTGTCTCATTAAAAACTAGTATTTAAAAAAGTTTGCTCTTTCTTGTAGTTGCCCCAGACTACCTGTTTTAAGCCCCAAGCTGGCGTTCTGTGCCATGGGGAGTGCGCTCGTGTTCCATCCGTGTGGAAACCCCAAACACGTGCAGAGCACCTTACATACCAGGTTTTACCTGTGTGAGCTCGTTTGTCAGCAGCCAGCCTCAGGGGTTGCGGCATGACTTCGGAGCCTTTGATCCGGTCCCTCTGAGCTCCTGCCTTTCCAGACTCTGGACGTAATTTCTTTAGCCTCACCACACATGGCAGCCCCTTGAGCCCGGCACATTGTGTTGTCTTCTCTGACTGCCTGGTTTTCATCCCCTCTTTCTCTCTCTCTCTCTGTCAGTGCAGGTCCTGGCTGCCTGTGGGGGAAGACGATGTCGGGAGGAAGGCATTTTCTATTTTGTTTTGAATCAGCTTCCCCAGGCTGCCCCTGGGCTGGACGCTACAGGAATTTGCCAAGAGCCTAAGTGATCCCCCAAAGACTGGATTGTTGTACTCCATTCACTCACTTGATTCTTCAGATATTTATTTATGGGTCATCTACCATGTGCTTGGAGCCGTAGTCATCAGAGTCTGCTGCTCTGTGGACTTGGAGCCCGTCCGCCTCTTCCCGTTCCTGTTGTCACTCCTTAGGCCAGGCCACTGTCACCCCTGTGTCCATCCCTCCAGTCATTCCTCTTCTGTCCATGCAG
This sequence comes from Callorhinus ursinus, assembly GCF_003265705.2. NCBI lineage: Eukaryota > Metazoa > Chordata > Mammalia > Carnivora > Otariidae > Callorhinus > Callorhinus ursinus. The sequence goes on along the minus strand of NW_027397087.1, from coordinate 34,922,577 downwards.
AGTGAACTTCGTAAACCAGATCTGATCACACTCCTCCTTTGCTGAAAACTCTCCATGGCTTTCCATTGCTCTGGGGGCAAGTCAGCGACCTTGGGACTGATGGGTGTGACCCCCGCTTCCGTCTGCAGCGGCTGTGCTCCAGCCACACCGAACACCGGCAGGTGCCCCGATCTCATGCTCCGGTCTCTGAGCCTTAACACATGCCCTTCCCTCTGCCTGCAGCACTCTCCCCACCACCTCATTTATTTCCGGCCAATTTCAACTTCAGCTTCAGGTCTCAGGCAGCACCTCTTCCTGGCAGAAGCATCTCTGAGCCCTATCCTCCCACACCTGCACCCAAATGAGTTCTGTGTGTCTCTTGTCCTCGGGTCACTTATCACACTTTATATAATTGCATGTTAAATTTGTCTGTCTCTCCCACCAGGCTATAACGTCGTGAATGCAACATCTTGAATAATAACAATGACAACCCCCACTGCAGGCTGAGCTCTTTGTTACCGTAACATGTGCCAGGCACCACGCTAGTTTTCTGTATGCTCTCCGCCATCTAATTCCCACCTCCCTGCGAGGTGGGAGCCACCACTATCTCCTTCCAGATGAGGAGCTGAGCCTTACAGAGGTTAAACCTGACCAAGTCAGGTCGCTAGTAGACGGTGGGTCCAGGATCCAAACCCCAGCAGCCTGACTTTGGAGCCTGCACCTTCCCCCACTGGGAAGGGCAGGGTTGTGTCTGTCTGATTCACGATTATATCCTTAGCTCCTAACACAGTGCCTGCCGTCTAGAAGGAACTCAGTAACTCTTTGTTGAATGAATAAATAAATCAAGAGATGTTCGGTGATGGGCTGCAAATGTAATCCCTGCTTGGATCAGTTCCTTTTAAATGCAGTGAGGGGAAGCAGAGCTACATTATTGATCCACGCCAGAAACCATTGGCATACGTAAGTAAGACAACCTGAGGACTCTCGAGCCATGCCGCACCCACTGCAGCTGTTGGCTGGGCTCGGCTGGGCTGCCTGGCGGATGGGATTTGATAAGATGGGGCTGGACACACAGAGAAGGTTCTGGAATCTGGGGAGGGGCCGGAAGGCCCCAGGACCAGGTCTGGAAAAGCTGTCTTGAGAGTTTCAGCGTAGCTAGAGCCCCGGTAGGATCTGAGAACTTCACTTACTATAGGGAGATTGATGGGAGAGAACCCGCAGGACTCGAATTTATTTTCTTCTGTCCAAAATGGGATTGCTCCTGATGATTTAAATCAGTGGTTCTCAACCAGGATACTTTTGATCCTCACGGGACTTGGGCAATATCTGGAGACGCTTTTGGTTGTCACCACCTAGGGTGGGGAGTGCTGCTGGCACCCGATGGGTAAAGACCAGATCCTACAACGCACAGGACAGTCCCTCTCCCCACGACCCCGACACAGCATCGCCAGGCCCTAAATGTCCTCGGTGCTGAGGTTGAGAAGTCCGATTTAAACAATGGAACGAGTGGACCCAGTGAGTAGGTGAGGTTTGTGAAAGTGTCTCCTCTGATGGCCTTTAGTTTTTTTTTTTTTAATATTTATTTATTTGACAGAGAGAGAGAGAGAGAGAGAGAGCACGCGCATAGGAGCAGGGGCAGAGAAAGAAGCAGACTCCCCACTGAGCAGGGAGCCCAATGTGGGGCTCGATCCCGGGACCCTGGGATCATGACCTGAGCAGAAGGCAGATGCTTAATGGACTGAGCCACGCAGGCGCCCCCAGACTTTGACTTACTTGAACAGTGAGGCCGGTGACAGGGGAGGGACTGGAGTGAGAGATGCCCTCTCTACTCCCACTCCTTCCCCCACCGGGAACACATTACCAGCAACTCAGTGCATCTCGGTTCCTCCCTCCCCCCCAATCCCTCACACTTCTCTTATCACCGCGGGATCAAAAGCATGAAACATTTGGTGTCCACATTTGAGAAGAGTGGAGCGGGGTGTCTCCGATGCGAGCAGGCTTGGCTCACTCTCTTCAGGAGACACTGCTGTGGGAGCATTCACACGACTCGTAACTCTGGTGGTCACGGCCAGAAGCTGGCGGGGTTAGAATGGGGTGGGGGAAGTGCTGGGGGCCATGGTCAGGATTTGCCTGACATAGGCAAACTAGAAAACTTGCCTTTCCCATGCCCCTGCTCCCGGTGGCCTGACCCCTTCTCTGTGGCTGATGCATAGTCATACTATACATGTGTCCGGAGTACTCGCTATGCTCCAGAGACATCGTCAGGGACTGCCTCGGTCATGGGGCTGCCTCAGCCTTCAAGGAACAACAGTCTCTTAGGACATAATAGAATTCTCTGTCTCCTACTGTGTTATTTCAGGTCCTACAAAAAGCAGAGCCCGAGATAGAATTAGGCAGGCACAACAGTTATTGGGGGAATCTCCCGTGAAGGATGAAGGGCAAGGAGCAGGCAGGAGTCTGACACCTGGAAAAGGAGGGAGGGAAGGAGCGGGCACCGGCCAGGAAGCACTCAGACCACAGGGCAGTTCTGAGAAAGCTTCAGCCAGTTAGAGGAACCTGTGTCCCACGCGTGAGGTGCTCTTCCGTGCCGGGCTCCGCCCCGGGCCCCGCCTGAGCCTTGACCTTGGGCATTGCTTCTCCAGGGCGCCTCTGCAGGAAACCCTGTTCAGCTTCTCACTTTCTGAGACAACGAGAAAGGGACCCAAGTCCAAACTCCTGCCTTGCAGCTCTCCTGACCCCCAAGTGCAAGGTGGCTATCCCAACTTGGTTCTCCCTTCCCGGCGGGCCCGTCACCCCCTTCGGTGGATGGGGTCAGTTGCCCGCTTAGCCGGCCTGCCCCCCGGTCCCCGCCTTTGCACATCTGCTCAAGACTTCCTCCTGCCCAGAGTTCCTCCTCTTCCTCTGTAATCAAAACGAAACCTGCCCAGCGCCTGGCCCATGCCGACTCCCACTTCTTCCAGGATTTCTTCAGCTCCCACTGACGTCCCCCCTCCTGGAATCTCTCTTTTTTACAGGAGCCTTGTCATACTATAGCACCTCATTGTTCTCCAGTTGTTTCAGCTGTTGCGACTGTGTTTCTTAAACTAGCTTACAGATTCCTTGAGGGTCAGAACAGGATGAATCAGCCCCCTCTCCACCACCTCTTCTTTCCTTCTCTTCCTCCCTTCCTGCCATTTATCAAGTGTCAGGTCTTTCAGTAGAAATGGATAGGACTTTCTTCCATACTGACGGAGAGCCTCTGGGTCCCGGCTGGGTCCCGGGTTGGCAAAATTATTATTTTGATTGTTTGTTTGTTTGTGCTGGTCTCTGGCTGGCCTGATCTCGCCCTGGGTCCCAGAACCTCCTTCCAGAACCTCCAGAACCCCCTTCCCTGGCCTCCCCAAATTAATCCCTATTCTCAGTGCCTGGATTCATACTGAGGAACCAGTGACTTCTAATAGCCTTAAATGTGACTTCTCCCAAGGGACTTTTTGACTAGGTCCCGAAGAGTGGGAAGATCAAATTCTAGGAAGTTCCACGTGTGAGCTAGACTCTACTATCCAATACAGTAACCTCTAGCTGTGTGTCGCTATTTAATTAAAATTAAAAATATAGCTCCTCGGGGCACCTGGGTGGCTCAATCCTTAAGCGTCTGCCTTCGGCTCAGGTCATGATCCCAGGGTCCTGGGATCGAGCCCTGCGTCAGGCTCCCTGCTCAGCGGGCAGTCTGCTTCTCCCTCTCCCTCTGCTCCCCCTCCCCCAGCTCATGCTCTCTCTCTCAAATAAATAAATAAAATCTTTTAAAAATATATATAGTTCTTCAGTTACGGTAGCCACATTCCAAATGCTCAGTAGCCTTGTCTGGCTAATGGCTACCCTATTGGCCTGCACAGTATGTTTCCATCATCACAGAAGGCCCCACCGGACAATGCTGAGATAAGGAAAAGCATATTTTTAAAAAAGCAGTTCTGAGGTGTATCCAGAACTTCCTTCAGTCCTGAGTCATCTCGGTGAAGAGGTTCTTGCTCCACCTAAGAGAAGAGCCAAGTCTTAAGGCTTCCTCACTGAGCCACACCCAGCCACTAAAGATGTCCCTGAGTGAGCACAGGCCTTGAGATCACAGAAGCAGTGGTCCTGGGGGGATGAACAGGCCCCTGGTCATCTCCCAGGCCTGGATCCCTGCCCTCTGGCTCTGGGATACCATCTCCAGATGGCCAGAGAGGCCCACTTACAGGGTGGAACTGAGCAGAGCTGCTCCCCACAGCCTCTGGAGTGGGACCCAGTTTAGCAACAGCCTGGGTGTGGAATTCCTTATGCTCCTGACAATTGACATTCTGCAGCAACTGGTATCAATTATTAAGCAGAAAGCCCAAGGAGAGTCTGTGGGGCAGTGGAGGGTGTGGGAGGAGGGGAGGAGACAGAGAGCGCTGGGGAGGCGGTGAGGATGGAGGGGGGGGAAGGTGGGGGTGGGAGGTGAGGACAGGGGGCAGAGGCACTGGGCAGAGTTTCAGGCGCTGACCCTTCCACGCAGAGAATAGAGCCTCAGGATCAGGAGGGAATGGTCCGTGAGTGTTGGGGTGTGATGGTCCTCCTTTACGAGGGCTTCTGGCAAAGCTGAGTGTGTTGGGGAGTCAGACCCCAGAATGCTGAGGGGACTTGAGTTTCAGGCGGGTGGGGAAGGCGGTGAGGCCTGAGGTGAGAATGCTCAGCGGGCACGGGTGGAGGGCATGACGGTGCTTTTAGAAACCTAAGGGGTAGCCATCTAAAGCAGGGGTTGGCAAACCTTTCATATAAAAGGCCGACTATTTTAGGCTTTGTAGGCCTGGCGGTTTCTGTCACAACTACTCAACTCTGCTGTCACACAGAAGCTGCCGTAGACGGTGTATAAGCTGATGGGCCATGGATGGGTTCCCATAAAGCGTTGTTTATAGAAGCAGGTGGCAGGCTGGATTTGACCCCACTCCCGATCTAGAACCTCAACCCACAAAGTGTGTTCCTTGGATGAGGAGCGTCGACATCACAGGGGCTTATGAGAAATGCGGGACCCCAGACCCCACCCTAGAGCTGCAGAAACAGACCTGCCCTTCAGGAGATCCCCTGAGCCTATTGACGTTTGGGAAAAAAGAGTTCGGTTGTTCTGGGAGGCTCCAGGCATTATCAGGAGCAATGAGTAGAAATGGCAGGAAGTGGAATTTCAGTTCAACGTCGAGATGAACCTTCTACCCAAGACGGTTGCCCTCAAATGCAACAGGAGGCTGTCTCTGGAGGGCGTGAGCATCCTGCACTGGGATGGTCGAGCTAAGGCTAGACGACCCGTTGTTCAGGATGGTAGGGAAGATTCGGGCAGGTTAAATGGCATCCTGGCTAAGTTTCCTAGCTGGGAGGCAAACTGCCTGGGCTTGAATCCTGGTTGGGCAAGAAGATGTTTCACTCATTCTTATTTCCGAGTCTGCACCTGTCAGGGTAATCAAAGACTTCACAGGGTTGTGCTAAGAATTAATGCACATAAAGTAGTGTAATAGTACTTACCGTATGCTAAGCGCTCTGTGTTAGCTCTTACTACAGAGTTCATAATTCTATAACAGATATCCGTGTTTTTGGTTGGATCAGGGACCTTTGTATCTCTCCCTTCCAACTCTGAGATTCCAGCTCTGAGGGGACGGGGAAGGATTTGGGAAATAACGATCATGGCCAGTGTTTTTTGAGTATTTAGTATGAGCCAGACATTATGCAAGCAGCAGTTAATGGCTCTCAAATTACTTTCAGATACTTGTTGGCGTGTAGGAGCAGATAGATTATAATCTGCCTGTTTCAGCTTTAGAACGTCTCGTCGAGCCAGAGATGATGTGCTTGGTTTTGTCACCGACAGATTTATGCGGCAATGAGTGAGGGCACAGAACTCCCTAGAGCTAGTCAAAGAGCAGTGTCTCTGGGCCACGTCACAGACATGAGTCTCAAGATGGCGGCGGCGGGGGGCGGGGGGCAGCGGAACACTTCATTGCAGAAAAATAAGATGCCCACTGACTCTCAATCCTATTTGTGTGGAGGTCCCCAAAGATTTAATGCCCCTTCTGTCCCCGTTGCTTTAGTGTTTATAATCCCCAGCTACGGGTTTCAGGGACAGACCTTGGTCTGGGTGCTTGCTCTGTCACTTCCTAGCTGTGTGGTCAGGGGCAAGCCTCTTGACCTCTCTGAGGCTTGTCAAATGGACTGGTAATGGTGCGTGCTTCCCAGGCTGGTGGCAAGGATTATGTGAGAACGTGTGAGACTGCCAAGAGTGGCACAAATGTTGGTTGTCATTTTGATGAAGGCTGTAAGCCTCTTAGAGGCTCTTCTTTCCCCCACAGTGCTTGCTCCATAGTAAGGGGTTAATACATACTTATTGAACATGCGAGGAATAAGTGATCTCTTACAGCCTGGGAAGAAACCGCTTCTGGAGGTAAATCTCCGTGCCTCTTCTTGAAGCCCCCCACCCCCAATTCCTGCACCAAGTTTCCTTCTCTAGTTCATTGTGTACTGTGGGAGGAAGTTCCCATCATTCCGTGCTATGTACCTTTTTCCCTTAGTAACTGCTTTGGCTTGGCTTTGTGGAAATCAACATGGAGTTCTTATCTTCCCAAAGAAACCTTTCAGAGAACAACACGCTGCATTTTTTATGGTGTATATGTGTGTTTTGGTTTCAAAAATGGGGGTGGGAAGGAAAGGAAAGGTTGCCCTTTGTGCCCAAAGGCAGTATCTTGCAAAGCTTGAGGAGTCTTCTCTTACTGCTGAAAACGCTCCCCCCTTCCTTGCGTCCTTCTCTCCCTCACATAATTTTTGGTGCTTTTGGCTAATTAATTTAAAGTGACGATAGTCCCAGATGAAGCTGTAAATTAGTTTCAAATGGCGCAGCCGGGCCACCCACTACTGGAAGATCATATTGCAGTGACAACATTAAACCTTGAACAACCCTCAACAAGGCGGGAGGAGGGAATCCTAAAACTTCAAGTAAAAACACATTTCCAGCTCTATTCCTTGCTGCAGCCCTTAAGAAAGTGGGACCAGATGGATGGTGGCTTTGATAATGAGAGAAGCAATCAACTTTGGATTAGAAAAAAAACAACCCTCAACCCTGCCCCCAAAGGATGAGTCTGACAGTCAAACCCCAGACACATCACGTTCCATTTAAGAGGCTATTGACATGTTAGCCAGGAACAGAGGGGGTTCTGAGAGAGGTCGGTCCTTCTCTCCTGGAGCATTCTCCACTGTTTCCTTGCCTCCGAAGCCAAAGCCCTCAGCTCCCTAATTGAAACCACTGCAGTATCTTTGGACGTTAGCAATGGTCAGATTTCCCCTGGAAATCACTAAGTGTTCTCGGGAGGCTTGGCTGCTGCCCACTGCCAGATTCTAGAGAGGACAAGACATTTCTGTTTTTAATTTAACTTAATTTTTTTGGGGGGGGTCGGGTTGTGATTTTTTTTTGCGGGGGGAGGGTGGGAGGACAGGGTACCAGGAACAAAGAGGAGCAGTTCAGTGTTAAGAGAAAAGAAGACACCGAAGTCTCAAGGTTTGGGCTCCTGCCTCCATTTGGCAACTTACCAGCTGTGTAACTTGGGAGAAATCCTGACATTTCTTGTGCCTCCATTTCCTCGTCTGTAAAAGGGGGGTGAAAAAGCTTCCCATCCTGGGTTGCCAGGGGACGCAGGTGAAGTGATGGATGTGAATGCACTGGGTAATGCCAAAGGCCGGGCCATGGCTCCGTGGGAGGATGGTTTTCAGGGATGGAACTGGGCGGAGCATCGGGGGGAAAGCGTTAGAACAGGAACGAGGGCACTGGGCATTTTTCCTGGCTCTGCCTCTTGCCAGCCCTTGGTTTGGGGGCCAGTTCCTTGTGCCAGCTGACCCTCAGCTTTCTGCCTGTCTCACCAGGGCTGCGGTGTGTCCCTGCCCACTGGCCAAGGCTGACAGGAAGAGCGGATGAATGGCATGCACCTGCTGGGCGGCAGGCCCTTCGTCCACACCTGGCACACTCCGGGCACTCAATAAATCATTGTCGAGGAAGTGGATGAACGTGGGAAGGGGCTTGCGTGAGGAGCGAGGTAACACTGCTAGAAAGTGGTACGATTAAATTGATTTTTCAGTGATCGAGGCACATTCCTCTGGGGACTTTGTCCCAAGAGACAGGCCACGTGACTTCCTGTTGTTCAGCAGGTTGTTGGAATCCCCAAAAGTAGAGAGACTCAAATGGAATGAGACCTCGGTTTGATCCAGAGAACATCTGCACGTTCGCCAGTTCAGTGCTTTTGGAAAATACGGAGATTTGGTTCTGATTCAAGCTTCTGCTCAGGCTTTTTTTAAAGGCTATTTTTGGTAATATTTATAAGCATCATGGGGCCTGGGGCCTGGACCTGTCTTAGTCACTGAGGATTCTAAGCATCTAACAGGTGCCTGACACACAGGAGATGCTCAAGAAATAACTAATAAGTAAATGCAGACATCCCTGTGTTCTCTCCTTCCCACCCCCAAGCCGAGATGAACACCGAGGCTTGGCAGCTTCTGTAACAAGGGGGACCTGAGTGAGGGCTGTGGCCTTTTCAGGGGGAGAGTGGCTCAGTGCAGTGAGTTGACCCATCTGCAAAATTCCCCCGTGGGCGCTGGGTGACCACGGGGTGAGCGTGGGGACTGAATGCTCAGGGCAGTGCTCTGTTATTATTCACACTCTCCCGAGCCAAAGCCAACAGCTCTTGAGATGTGCTTCTGGGATCAACCTCTGTCTTTTCTGGGCCTTGCTCCAGGCTCCGGGCTGTCCTGGGCCTGCGGGTACACTCTCAATGAGCTGTTTGCCTCAAGACCAGGTCCTGCACAGGCCATTGACTTCTCCGCGCTCTGCAGTCTCCAGACACATCAGAATCCGCTTGCCTTTCTGGTGAGAAAGGTTGTTTACGCCCAGGGTCCTTGGGGAAGGAAGTAGCTCCAAGTGAGAAGCGGGGTGGATGGAGCCGTGAAGGTTGAAATCTCACTCTGATGGGCTGGTTGAGATCCTGCTCAGGCCCCTGGCAAGATGGAAGCTGGAAGATGGCTTTGCGTGCTTGACCCATGCTCTGTTTTCTCCTCTGCTCTCCCCCCGTTTCTCTTCTCTTCCCTCGGTTCGCTCCATCCCCCTCTCCTGCCCACCCCAACTCGGAAAATCGAGGCCGTGGGAGGCTTTAGCGGAGAGGAGATCAGGAGGTAGGCTGGAAGGAACGCTTCCATACTTTCTAACCAGGAGCTCTGGCAATCCCAGTTTCCTCCAGCCACTGGTGGCCAGCCACGGAGACTGTTGATCCACTAGCTGTTTCTTTGACGCTTGGAGCAGCTCAAATCACGGCACTGGGATGGTTCTGCGACCAACTGGCTATCATTAGCAACATTTAGAAATGTCTCCCCTTCCCTCCAATCTCTCCCTCTCTGCCAGTCTCAGCTCTAACAGCTGGAAGAAATTTCTCCTTCATCTGCTATATTCGATCTTTCATGAAGCGCCATCAATTTTCCCTTTGAAATTTCTTTTGTACCGACCCCTTCTCTTGTTCCCACTGCTAATCCCTGAGGTCTGGCTCTCATCCCTTTGCATGCCCGAGCTGCCTCTAGAACCTCTTGGCAGAGGCTCCCTGCCTCTGGCCTCTGCGTCTTCCATCCATCCTGCACGGCCAAGCCAGACTCCTCTTTCTCAGGCCGTTTGCATCCTACGGGTGCCTCAGCTCGGGATCCCTAGGCTCTCCAAACTATTTGGCATTGCCCAGACAGCTTTTGTAGCTTCCTCTGCCTGCAGTTTCTTCCCAAAGCGGTGGCCGTATTAATTACCTGTGGCTGCTGGAGTGAATCCCACGGACTCGGGGGCTTAAAAACGACAGAGTTTTTGTTTTCTTACAGTCCCGGAGCCCAGAAACCTGAACCGAGTCTTAGGGGTCGAAACTAAGGCATCGGCAGGACTGTGCTCCCTTGGGAGCCTCCAGGGAGCCCGGTTTTCCCGCCTCTCCCAGCTTCTGGAGTCTGCTGATGCTTCTCAGCGTGTGGCCACATCGCTCCTCTGCGTCTGTGGCCGGTCTCTCCACGTCTGGGGTCACATTGCCTTTTCCTCTCTGTGTGCCAAATCTCCCTCCTACAAGCAACTTGGGGCTGCATTTAGGACACAGCTGGATTGTCCAGGATCATCTCTGCATCTCAAGTGCGAACTTCATCCCGTCTGCCAAGTCCCTTTCGCTATGTAACGTGATAGTCACAGGGTCCGGGGATTTGGAGGTGGCCATCTTTGTGGACCATCATGCAGCGGATCACAGGCTTCTTACCCATTCACCACTTCAGCAAATATCTGCTGGGTACCCACTATCTGCTAGGCTCTGTTCCAGGCAACCAGAGTCATTAGGACTTAAGAAGCCTTTTCATATGGTCTCCTGCAGGGTGAGCTACCCCTTATCTGGGCTCTGTCCCTCCTGGAGCGTGGTGTTATGACATAGCACAATCATCCCATTCTACTGCAGCGATATCTGTAATATACCTGTCCCCCTCCATTTCCCTGAGCCACTGGAAGGTTGAGCTAACCTCATGCTTGTACTTAGTGCTGGATGGGACATGTCGTTGGGACTCGGTGGCCAGGTCTCTCACTGCTGTCCTTCTCATTCTTCCTTATATGTCTATAATTTCCTTAACTACTGCAATAGCTCTAATGATACCCTCTGACTCCGAATTAAATGTTCAGGGTCTGGCCTTCTTGGTGTCCATCTCCTTGGGCCTGGGTGACTGGGGGGATAGCCCTCGTGGGTATCTGCCACCCTGCTTGGCGTGGTCCCCAACAGCGTCCTATACAATTATCTGGTTAATGCTTTTCACTGCCTGTTTCTACTGCCCATGGGCGTTGGGGGATGTGCAGGAGGGGAGAAGCTGTGACATCAGAGGATTGCTGTCTGCAGCGACTCCTGGGTCACACTTATGAGGGTTCTTCCTAGCACGGCCCATCCACAGCCCCACGAGCGCTATGCCAACTCCGTCAGTTCAGAGCTAGTAAAATGGGGCTTCGTTACCATAGGCAGGTAGGACGAGGATTCGCGGTAGGGCCTTCCCCTGCAAGTCCTGACACACACAGTGCAGAGGGGGTGCAGACCCTGTCACCTGCTGCCCTGTGCTCTTGGTTTATTATTTTAAACCTTAAGCACACACAGTGCAATAGACCCGGGGAGCCAGCAAGAACCCCCTGGATTTGTACGTAGCCCTTGAAGTGCTGGGCTTGGTTGTAGCCTAATGTCTAGGAAGTGCTTTGAAAAGGCAGTGCAACTCGAAATGTCACACTTGCCTTACCAGCTGGGCCCATCCCGTGTTTCAGTTTTCTCTTCGCCCCCTGCAGGTGCTGCCCCCTGCATCGAGAGCTCAGCAGCGACTGTTTCCCCATCTTCCACAACAGCGCGTGCCGCTTTTCCAGGTGGAAACTCCCCAGGGAGAAAGATCATGGCCCACACACACCCCGTCATTCTGTGGCCTCCCACAGAGCCTCACCAAGTGAACCTGGGTGATAGATATTTGGAGGCTGGACAGTGCTTTCCGAGCCGAGTCTTTGACTCACTTCTCAGACGACTTTGGCCACATCCCTATGTCGTTTGTGCTATTGTTCGATTAACATTTGTGTTTAACTTGTCTCCGATTTTAGCTTAGATAAGTAGACACTTATTTTATTTTTTAAAGATTTTATTTATTTATTTGAGAGAGAGCAAGAGAGAGGGAGAGAGTACACGCTTGAGGGAGAGAGAGAGAGAGAGAGAGAACATGAACAGGTGGAAGGGCAGAGGGAGAGGGAGAAGCAGACTCCCCTGTTGAGCACAGAGCCCATAGGTCACGGAGCTCTATCCCAAGACCCGGAGATCGTGACCTGAGCTGAAGGCAGACACTCTACCGACTGAGCCACCCAGGCATCCCAAGTAGAAACTTATTTTAAAAGGAAACATTGCATCTGTACCATAAACAGAAAACCAGCATCATGATGGGATTCAGGGCAGACTGCCCCAGAATGTGCCACTTTGGCATGTGGACTATTTCAAGCTAAAGATGCTCAAGGCCCAAGAAAGTCAGGGAGAGCTTTTTACCTGCCCCTCTATGGCCTAAAAGACTTTAGATGGAGGACCTGTACCAGGAAGAGAGCTATTCTCTTCTTATTTTCCTATAACTTCTCTTCTTCTTCCCCTTCGAAGCCCCAGAGCCCTACCCCCTTCTGCTTAGCTTAGGATGGCTTATAAGCCTCAGTTACCTGACTGTCTGTGAGGGTCTCATGTCTTTGTGGGGCCCCCCTATGTACAAATGTTAATCTGCCTTATGTCAATTCAATTATTAGACCAGCCAAAGAATGTAGAAGGAAGAAGGGAAAACTTTTCCCTCCCTTACAGTCGCTTGTCATAAATAGAATGTAACTATAAATAAATATACTAAAAACAAAATAATATTATTTACCTATGAATTGAAATAAACAATGAAATGCAGGGTAATAAAAATCAAATTGATTCACAAGATCTAATTGGTTCACAAAAATGAGATCCTCAGTGAGAAAAACAGGATGGCTTCGGACCAGCCACTAAAAAAAGAATATTAAGCTTGATGTCATTTGAGTTAAGATGACCACGGGTTTCTACATCAATTAAATTATAATGTTTTTTAGCTTTGGGGTAACTAGCACTGAGAATCCCATCTTACATGTGTTCATAGCCAGAAAGGGTGCCTTCCCATGGCCCAGGTGGTAGACAAATGTTAAACAATTAAAGTATTTTAGTATGCATATCTTTTGGTCCAGGTAAAAGAATAGATGCATTCATAACTTACTTCGTGTGGAGTTATGAACCGTAATTACAAAATGAGCCTGTGAACCCATTCCCATCTTCGGAGCGTTGCTGATAAACTGCTCCTCTCCAGAGAAGCCTCCGGTCCCTGCCTCCCTCCCCACGTCTCCTCCAGTAAAAATTGTCCTGAATTCCTTTGCATTTAAAAAGAGTTTAACCATCTAGGACATTCCTGAACAGTGTATTGTTTAGATTTGCTTGAGTATGAGCTTTATAAAAATGCCGTCATCCTGTTAGCATCTTCTAGGAGATGGGGGTAATCGGCTACGGTGTGTCTGTGTTGTTCCAGGAGGAAATGAGCCCCCTCAGACTGCACGCGACCACTCAGATTAATCCGCCTAAGGCAGGAAGCTGGTCACTGACTCGTAGTCTACTCAGGCATTTCCAACTTTCACCTTCAGTGGAATTCGAGGGTGGGTGGTGTGGAAAGGGCTCCCCTCCCTCCATCTTCCGCAGCCCAGCTACTTTCTATGGAGCGCAGGTACAGCCTCTGAGACCGCTGTCCTCAGAAAGTCCTGCTTGCAAGACTGGCCCTTCGCGGACATCCAGCGACGTGGGGCGGGTCCCCACCATTCCCTAGTAAGGGTGGCTCACCGTGCCTAAACAGTCCAAACAATATGATTCTCGCTCAACTCCTGCTTCCCTCCCGGGAGTCTGGAATTTTGGTATGTGGCAGGCAGAGGGCCCCTATGTGACAAGTACCCCCATCCCCACCAAAAGCCACCGGGACGAAGTCTCTAATGAGCTTCCCTAGGAGATGGCATTTCGCACGTGTTGTCACAATTCATTGCTGGGGAATTAAGCTTGTCCTGTGCGACTCCAAAGGGGGAGGACTCCTGGAAGTCTGGTTTCCTCTAGACTTTGCCCCATGTGCCTTTCTCTTTGCTGATCTTGCTCTGTATCCTTTTGCTGTAATAAATCATAGCCAAGAGTATGACTGTATGCTGAGTCCTGTGAGTCTACCTGGGGGTGGTCTTGGGGGGCCTCAGCACTCCTCCAAACCTTCTGTTTCCTGCACCACATTGAGACTCTGAATAGAGCAGCCTCTGCTCTGAGATTTATACTTTGGAGGGCCTGAATATCACTCTCTCCTCTCTCTCTCTCTCTCTCTCTCTCACACACACACACACACACACACACACACACACACACACACACACGTGTGCGCAGGCCTCTGACACTTGGGATCTGGAGCTCAGGGCTGGCCGAGCACAATCCGTAACCCTAAAGACCAGCTCTTTAACAATCACCATTCAGACCCCAGGGAAGCCCTTCTGCGCATCTCTTGCCGATGTTCGGGAAAACTGGATCAGATGCCATGAAGGTCATGTGCTCTACACTTCTAGCAATGTTGAAGGCAGACCGCGTTTCAGAGAGCAGGGTGGATCGGAGCAGGGGAAGGGCTGGGTAAGAAAAAAGGCAAATTAATTAACTTGTCAAATCCTTCCTCTCAGCTTGAATGCAGTAGATGCTTGTACAACAAATTCTTGTTTCTCAGCAGTGTCAAGCATTCATTCTCTTGCTTCTCTTCATATTCCCATCCCTGGTTCTGGAGATAAGAATTAACACGGTGCTCACAACACTTGCGAATGGATGCTGAGACATATTCTACTGTAGCGAACAATTCATATTACTCTTAAATTCACATAGATGCAGCTCAAGACAAAATACGTGTGAAGTATGATGTCGATTCTGTCCACTCGCAGCTATATGGACACTGAATCTGTTTTGTTTTTTAAAAAATATTTAATGTTCAAATTTTTAAGAAATTAAATTTAAGTTTCAGCTTTAAGTAGCTTTGACTAAAGTATTTTATATTTATTATGATTTATATTTTGCCTTTTAATTAAGATTTTATTTATTTATTTGAGAGAGAGAGAGAGAGAAAGCACATGAGAGGGGGGAGGGTCAGAGGGAGAAGCAGACTCCCTGCTGGGCAAGAAGCCCGATGGGGGACTCGATCCAGGGACTCCAGGATCATGACCTGAGCCAAAGGCAGTCGCTTAATCAACTGAGCCACCCAGGCGCCCCACGTTTTAATTTTTTTAGCCATTTTTAATATTTTAGAAGAGAAATAACTTTCACTGAAATCATATCAAAATGTAACTTTAATTTTTCCAATTTTTTATATGTATTTTAAGGTACTTTAAAAATGAAAGTACATTCACTCTTTATTGTCTTTGAATACAACCACATTTTATATTTCAACCATTAGATGATTATTGTCCATAGAATCAAGTTTTGTGAAAATGGATGTACTTGGAGATTCCGCCAAAGTGAAGGCAAAAATGTTATGAAATAAATATAAAGTAATAAATGACCTATGTCTCCGTTTATTTTAATACTTATCCAAATGTGACCAGCCCATTCATGAATTCCACTCAGACATGCACACTAACAGTTAAATTTAGTTATATTTAATGGAAGACTTTCAGTTATTTAAAGGCTACAACTACTAATTTTTTCACGTTGTGTGGTTACGAAGATCTTTGGTCCAGGTGGCGCGTAGGACATCATAGTTGATGTAACAGTCGGTGGTGTGAGAACTTGCATGTGTAGACCCATGACGTGTGGGCCCTGCTCGTCCCTGGCCCTGGCCCTGGCCCTGCCAATGTTCAGGCACGTCTGCATCCCCCCTTCCTCATGCACAGCTGCAGGAAGACGTGGTTTCTGGTGAGGCAGGAGCTCCTGGTGCGGAGTGCTGGGCAGCTGTGTGGACCAGGCCACAGCTGACTCTGTGTGCATGATTCACCAGTGTCAAGGCCACACCAAGGCCAAGGGAGAGAAAAGCCCCGGGAGCCTCCCCGGTGGCCTCAGCAGGAGGCCCAGAAAGGCTTCCTCCACGCACCCTTTAGCTTCTGTACACAGTGCTGGAAACACGGATGCTAGGGAAAATGCTCACACTCTGTGCTTGGCAGGAGGGGGGTTTGATGTTTAGCTCTGCTGCTTTCCAGTGATGTCACTCTGAACAGAGATCCTTACCCTCTTTGATGTTGTCTCCACATATGCAAAACGGAAATACTCATTCTCCCTTTTCAGAGATGTCATGAAAATTGGAGGTTTGTATCTGAAACACACAGCATGTCCCTGGGATGTGGCTTAATACATGTTAACCAGTGTTTCTGGACAGGGAAACCGAGGAAGGATGTCCTGCAGGAGGCTAACGTCACACTGTGGCTAGTAGGAGAATGAAGACCCAGGCATCCAGATGCCCAGTCTGATGTTCTTTCCATTTTCTGGGCCCTGTATACCCTAGTTCCTCTAAAGCCTCCCTGCCCCCCTGTCCACACCTGGGTTAGGAAGGATGCTTGCTGTCTGAGCTGTGAGGTGTCTCGGTTGAGCGCCAGTTCACTTTCCTCGGGATCCAGCTTGGAGGATTTACAACCAGTTTGAGTGCACACTAGAGGTCCCCTTACCTGTAAGTTATTCCACTGGTAATTAGATTTCTTTCTATTGTGGGAAGCCAGCATGTGTAAATCCACAGAAACCTGGGACCAGATGATATAAGGGTCACCTGAGCCTCCGCACTGCCTAAAAGGCATCTTCCAGGAAAATGATTTCTCTGGGCACATAAGTTACTGTGGTCCCAGGGTAACTATAGCTCAGGCTCTGACCATTCCCGTAATGCTGTGTTCAAGTGATGTAGTGTTCATGGCCCCCTCGGCAGCCTGCCCGCCATGCCCTGCTCTCTGAGTAGACGAGGCGCATTGACATCTGCTGTTGCTGGATATGATAAATGTAAAGGGAGAGGGCTGTGGGGGTGCGATCTGCGTCCTTCCCAGCCCACTTTTCTTCCCAGGCTAGACAGACTCAAGTCCAGTGATTCTTATCCTTCAGGTGAGCCACTTAGAGGTCAAAGGCACTTTGAACCGTGGCGTAAATTGCTATCCATTCGCAAGAGAATAAAATGAGGTACCTACCTCATGGCCGTGTATTATAACAAATTCCAGATGGATTAAAGATTCGTGCATCAAATATAAAATATTAAGAAATTAAAAGACTGTAAGATTATGTTTACATAAGATTACATGTAAGTCAGTCTATCTGCCTATGTATCTATGTATCTATCAATGTATCTATCTGCGTCTCTCTCTCTCTCTCAAGGCCAGGTAGAGGGGCATATGTCATGTCCCTATTTCATCTCTGTCTCTATATCTTGTGGTGAAGAAAGGCTTTCTAAATCTGGCACCGAACCCAGAAGCCAAAAGAAAAACGTTTGGCAAGTTGGACCACCTAAAAATTAAAAAGCAAAACATAAAGACACCCCCAAAACTGTACTGTGAAAGGCGCCATTAAAAGAACCCTAAACATAAATGCATGAATTACAGCCGGGGAGAAAGTATTGGGTACATATACTAGCAGGAAAACTGTGAATACCCATGCTATAGAAACTATTTCTCCAAGTCAGTCAGAAACAATAAAAACAAACAGGAAATGTACACACACACGCACACACACACACACACACGCACACTACAAATGGCCCATTAAAGAGGAAACAAATGTAAGAAGATATTCTATCTCACTGATAACTAAATAAATTTAAATGCAAACAACAATGTGGCATTGTTTTTCTTTTGCCTACCTGATTAAAACGATTGGTAACCTTCAGAATTGGGGAGACTGAAGAAATGAGCACACACAGTGTTGGTAGGAATGTAAATCCCTGTGACCCTTTTGAGGGTAACTTGTCAAGAGATATATACACTTAGAATGTGCTTATTGAATAATCCAGCTATCTTTCCTCTGGGAATTCATCCTCCAAAAATCATAGCACGAATGGGTAAAGATAGACGTACAAGGACATTCTTTGTACTGTGGCTTTATGAGAACAAACATTAGTAAAAGTTAAAATTCCCATCACAGAGCGTGGTATATTTATGTAATGGAATTTTATCCAACTGTTAAGAAACGAGGTAAATCTGTGTAATAACCAATGTTTTCCTGAGCATTTGCCACGGTAGGCACTTTTCTGAGTGCTTTATATACGTGACCTCACTTAACCCTCTCGACACTTTATAAAGTAGACAGTGTTACGTAGCAGCAGAAGCACAGAGAAGTTATTAGCCTTCACAAGATCACACAGCCGTGAGAAGTCAGAGCTGGTATTTGAACCAGGCCGTGAGGCTCCTGAGGCATGGACTTGGACGGGGGTCACCGATGGAAGTTAAGTGTTATGGGATAAAAAAGCCAGCTGCAGAAGGATATAGCATGATTGCATTTTGGTTAAAATGTATGTGACTACATATATAATATATATCTTGTTTATATGTATGTTTGCATTGCTATAATTATAGGAAGATTAATTTGGTGGGAGCGACTGAAGGGGCAGTGAGAATAGGTTGATTTATTTTCTTCCTAAAAAACTGGTGGGATTAAAAAAAAATAAAGCTCGCTGCTCTTCTGTTTTTATTTATTTATTTTTATTACCCATGCCCACGTCACTTGAATGAAATAAAAACGGCCCCGTCTGGTAACAAAAATACATTCTTGAAAAATAACACATCTAGTTCATGCCAGAAATAACAATCCCAGTTTGGAAAGAGAGCTTTCAATAGTTACTATTTAGCGGTAGATAAATTATTTTAAATAAAGGCTTTAAAAATGATTTAAAAGGTAGCATATCATCACTGCAGAAACGGGGAATTACAGACCTGATAGAACGAGTGGTCGTCTAGTTGGTTCCTCCCAGAACCACCAGAAGCTGGTGTCTCCTGCACCGTGGTCCGTGTATTTGCTTCTGTGTTTTCTTTCCAGCACCCTGTTTCCACGACATCCTGTTCCAATCCCCAGTACCCAAAGCAAACCTGGTCAGTGGCTGGGAGTCACCATGCAGTTAGAGTGCCCTGAGCCAACTAAGTGACGTTACGGGGGCTAGTCCAGGACGGAGACCCTGTCCATCTGCTGGTGGCCAGAGTCTAGGGTCACAAGACCTCTAGCTGCTTGACTCGGAAGGGGCTCTGGGCACGGCCGGCACTTGGGCTCTGTGGACTGTCCGGGTCAGATGTGGAGCAGAGGTGAGTGCCAAGGCTGAGGAATAGTGGGTGGCCAGGTCGTGGTGGGCTTAATGAGCCTCGTGAAGACCAGTGGAGCTCAACCAGGGATGATTTTCCTCCCGAGGGGACATCTGGCAATGTCTGGAGACACTTTAAGTTGTTACAACTAGGGAGTGGGTAGTCAGTCGGTAGTAGGCAAGGGATGCTGTTGAGCATCCTGCAGTACACACCGACAGCCAAAGAATCACCCAGTCCCAAATCTCAATGGTGCTGAAATTTCAAAGCCTGCCCGGAATTAGATCCCTCTGATCAGCCTTGCCGCCAGAAGGATGGGGGTCCTAAGGGCCCCACATCTGGAAGTTCCTTGGCTGGAGTGCTCATATTCCAGAGGAGAAGCAGATTTGTCCAAGGCCAGGTGGAGAGAAGAAGCCCAGACTTCCCCTCGCCCACCTCCCTGAGGGGCTGTATTTCCGAGGAGCTGGGAGGAATTAAGTTCTAATAATGACTAATGTTGATACAGTGCTTGATAGGTGACAAAGTGCTTCCTCTGTGCTTGAGTTTAGTACAGATTGGGGTCCTCTGCACTCCCCCCCATATTGTTCAGGTCATGGGCTGGTGGGGGGAGCAGGGGGAAAGCTACACCTGCTTCTCATTCTCCCTTGAAATCAGTTCCTTGTCATAAGACTCTTCACGTTCTCCCTTTGATCATAACTCAGTGATTCAAACCCTGCACATTATGCCAGGTTCCACTTGTGAGAGGGAGGCTTTTCCCAGCAGATGTGAAGGCAAGCCAACCTTTTCTCCCAATGCCATGGTGGACAGAGGTTGGTGAGCTTGGCTGGAGCTGATATGCGGTGAAATCAGATGGGTTAAGTGTGGGTTTCATGTACCTGATAAATCTAAGTTTGGAGGGAGGGTGAGCAGCAAGAGCCGGCCAGGGAGGCTGGACATGGGGAAGAGGGACTGATGAGCATGTGTCAGGCAGTTGGGACCCATTATTTCACTTGCTTCTCATGACAACCCCTTGAAGTGGGTTTTCATGATCGTATCTATTTTACGGCAGAAGAATTCAAGCTCAGAGAGGTTCATTAATTTGGCCAAGCTCATGTAAGTTGAAAGTGGTGCTTGTGGGGGCTTCCTGGGGCATCAGAGATTTGGCACGGGCAAATGTAGATGGTAGACTGGCTTGAGAATCGTGGGCCGAGGACAGGGCAGTCCTAGGGTAATGGACACAGCTGCTGTCCCACTGAGCAAGGCGGCTTCAGGCCGGGAGCAAGAAGGGGATGAGTGTGGCCGCTGGACAGAGCATCAGTCATCTGGGGACTGGAGGGGTTAGGGTAAGGGGACTGGGAATGGGCAAGAGGGGGCAGAGGCTCCCCGGGTGGGTGCTAAGAAGGATCTGCAGACCCGAATGGGGGTCAGAATAGCTCAGAGGGGTTGAGAGGGGCTCTTCATTGCATCACATGTGTGCTCTGTGACTGGAGAAGCGGGACATCTCGTGGTAAATGGCATGTGACTTCTGGCGGGGAGGAGGGGCATCACCCTTCTGTTGATGAGCAGATGGTCTATGGTCAAATGTACTACCAGGGTGCCAGGAGCTTCTTGGCTCCTTCGAAGGGTTTGGAAAAAGATGCCTCTCTGGGCGGTGCATAGATCAGAGCGTGGGCTGCATTTCTGTCCCCTTGGCGAGGTGGCTGTGAAGGACAGCTGTAGAGAAGGCCCTGACTCCCACAGTGGGCCGGCGGGGAGCATGTGGCCAGGGAAGAGGACTTGAGGAGGGTGGGGAGCTGAGTCCAGGCGTGCCTCATCTGGATGTACCACCCTGGACTGGGGCTGGCATAGGGTGCTCCCAGGGAGTCTTTGCTGAGGGGATGAATCCAAGAGGATCACCTTCCTTTTGGTTCCCTGGGGTGAGGGAAGGGATGCTACGGGCGATGTGAGATGAAGCCTAGAAAGGGGAGAAGCTTGACTCGTTGTGCCAACTTCATCAGTAGATGCTTTGGAGACCTCAAACGGTAATAGCTGAATGTTACTGAGTGATCCGTCACCACGAGCCTGCCACTGTGCTAACCTTGCTGTGGTGGGCAGTTTTATGTCACCTTGCTTTGGCGCTAGTCTCCAGTTATGCAACCTAACACTAATATGGGTGTTGCTGTGAAGGTAGATGTCATTCAAGTCCCAAAGCAGGGACTTTAAGGAAAAGGGACTATCCTAGACAGTGTGGGTGGGCCTGATTTAATCAGTTGAAGGGCCTTAAGAGCAGAGCTGAGATTCTCCTGAAGGGGAAGAAATTCCACCTGTGGGCTGCAGGTTCCGTTCGTGCCCGAGTGTCCAGTCTGCCCTTCTGATGGTGCCCCATGAACTTTAGACTCACCCAGCCAGCCCCACAATCACGTGAGCCAGTTCTTTGCAATAGACATACCTCCTGCTAGTGCTATTTCTACAGTTGAACCTGGACCCATATGCCTTCATATGGATCAGTTTACCTAATTCTCTCCAGAAAGAGTTAGAGTCACTATTATTGGGCCCGTTTTATTATTTATTTATTTAATTTATAAGATTCTTTTTTAAATATTTTATTTTGTTATGTTAGTCACCATACATTACATCATTAGTTTTTGATGTAGTGTTCCATGATTCATTGTTTGCATATAACACCCAGTGCTCCATTCAATATGTGCCCTCTTTAATACCCATCACCAGGCTAACCCATCCCCCCACCCCCCTCCCCTCTAGAACCCTCAGTTTGTTTCTCAGAGTCCATAGTCTCTCATGGCTCATCTCCCCCTCCGATTTCCCCCCTTCCTTTTTCCCTATTTTTTTAAACATATAATGTATTATTTGTTTCAAGGGCACAGGTCTGTGATTCAACAGTCTTGCACAATTCACAGCGCTCACCGTAGCACATACCCTCCCCAATGTCCATCACC
Organism: Callorhinus ursinus; assembly: GCF_003265705.2. Lineage (NCBI taxonomy): Eukaryota > Metazoa > Chordata > Mammalia > Carnivora > Otariidae > Callorhinus > Callorhinus ursinus. The sequence continues at coordinate 34,900,860 of NW_027397087.1, read as the reverse complement.
CAGCCACCCCATCCCTCCCACCCCCCACCACTCCAGCAACCCTCAGTTTGTTTCTTGAGATTGAGTCTCTTATGGTTTGCCTCCCTCTCTGGTTTCATCTTGTTTCATTTTTTCCTCCCTTCCCCTATGATCCTCTGTCTTGTTTCTCAAGTTCCTCATATCAGTGAGATTGTATGACACTTGTCTTTCTCTGATTGACTTATTTTGCTTAGCATAATACCCTCTAGTTCCATCCACATTGTTGCAAATGGCAAGATTTCGGGTTTTTTTGATGGCTGCATAATATTCCATTGTGTGTGTGTGTGTGTGTGTGTGTGTGTGTGTGTGTGTGTGTGTATCCCATCTTCTTTATCCATTCATCTGTTGATGGAAATCTTGGCTCTTTCCACAGTTTGGCTATTGTGGACACTGCTGCTATAAACATTGGGGTACATGTACCCCTTCGGATCACTACATTTGTATCTTTGGGGTAAATACCCAGTAGTGCAATTGCTGGATCATAGGGTATCTCTATTTTCAACTTTTTGAGGAACCTCCATACTGTTTTCCAGAGTGGCTGCACCAGCTTGCATTCCCACCGACAGTGTAGGAGGGTTCCCCTTTCTTCACATTCTCACCAACATCTGTTGTTTCCTGACTTGTTATAGCCATTGTCACGGGTGTGAGGTGGTATCTCACTGTGGTTTTGCTTTGTAGTTCCCTGATGCCGAGTGATGTTGAGCACTTTTTCATGTGTCTGTTGGCCATTTGGATGTCTTCTTTGCAGAATGTCTGTTCATGTCTTCTGCCCATTTCTTGATTGGATTATTTGTTCTTTGGGTGTTGAGTTTGATAAGTTCTTTATAGATTTTGGATACTAGCCCTTTATCCGATATGTCATTTGCAAATACCTTCTCCCATTCTGTCGGTTGTCTTTTGGTTTTGTTGACTGTTTCTTTTGCTGTGCAAAAGCTTTTTGTCTTGATGAAGTCCCAATAGTTCATTTTTGCCCTGGCTTCCCTTGCCTTTGGCGATGTTTCTAGGAAGAAATTGCTGCGGCTGAGGTCGAAGAGGTTGCTGCCTGTGTTCTCCTCAAGGATTTTGATGGATTCCTGTCTCACATTTAGGCCTTTCATCCATTTTGAGTCTATTTTTGTGTGTGGTGTAAGGTAATCGTCCAGTTTCATTCTTCTGCATGTGGCTGTCCAATTTTCCTAACACCATTTGTTGAAGAGGCTGTCTTTTTTCCATTGGACATTCTTTCCTGCTTTGTCGAAGATTACTTCACCATAGAGTTGAGGGTCCATTTCTGGGCTCTCTATTCTGTTCCATTGATCTATGTGTCTGTTTTTGTGCCAGTACCATACTGTCTTGATGATTACAACTTTGTAATAGAGCTTGAAGTCCAGAATTGTGATGCCACCAGCTTTGCTTTTCTTTTTCAACATTCCTCTGGCTATTCGGGGTCTTTTCTGGTTCCATACAAATTTTAGGATTATTTGTTCCATAGTTTTGAAAAACGTGGATGGTATTTTGATGGGGATTGCATTGAATGTGTAGATTGCTCTAGGTAGCATTGACATCTTCACAATATTTGTTGTTCCCATCCATGAGCATGGAACGTTTTTCCATTTCTTTGTGTCTTCCTCAATTTCTTTCATGAGTATTCTATGGTTTTCTGGGTACAGATCCTTTGTCTCTTTGGTTAGATTTGTTCCTAGGTATCTTATGGTTTTGGGTGCACTTGTAAATGGGATTGACTCCTTAATTTCTCTTTCTTCTGTCTTGTTGTTGGCATATAGAAATGCCACTGATTTCTATGGATTGGTTTTATATCCTGCCACTTGACTGGATTCCTGTATGAGTTCTAGCAGTTTTGGGGTGGAGTCTTTTGGGTTTTCCACATAAAGTATCATATCATCTGCAAAGAGTGAGAGTTTGACTTCTTCTTTGCTGATTTGGATGCCTTTGATTTCTTTTTGTTGTCTGATTGCTGTGGCTAGGACTTCTAGTACTATATTGAATAGCAGCGGTGATAGGGGACATCCCTGACATGTTCCTGACCTTAAGGGAAAGCTCTCAGTTTTTCTTATTGGGCCCATTTTAAGCTGAAGCCCTGTGAGAGCAAGCAGCAGAGCCGGGACTCACACCTCGAGCCTTCTTCGTCCAGAGCCCACGCTCTCAGCCGCCGCCCCGGAGAATCACAGGGAGGGAGCCATGTGGACAGCAGCCGGTGCTGCACGTCTGACCGAAGGTAAAATGGACCAGGCAGTTGTCATTGGCTTGGGACCGACGTGAGGGATGTAGCAGCAGCTCCCCAAGCAGGTCACTGTGGCAGTTGGACTGGGGGACACACGCATCTCAACATCACCTCCAAGCGGCGATCTGTCCTTTACCCTGCGTTCCCTGACATTCCGAGTGTACACAGAACGTTCCCCGCATCTTGCATTTGCTCATGTTTTGCTTTAGAGTTATCCTCTGGCGGTTTGTTCTAAGTGTTTTCTCACAGGGCTGAGCTTATTAAAATGCACTGAAATGTTCACTATCTGTCCTCTAAACTGAACGCCTTCCTCTGATTCATTCATTCAGAGTGACATCTGAGTTATCCTTCTCAACAAAGCAGCACCCGGCTTGCTCTGAAGAAGAAAGGTAGGTTGGGGCTCAGAAGGAACTCGGGGGCATCAAATGGCATGGCGGCACTCTCTGGCTGTGCATACACCACACCTGGGTGAAAACTATTCCTCAGGACTAAGAAGTTAAAGAAAAACCCTTGGGTCCAATGCTTTGGGTGTTGATTTTACAGAGTTTAAAATCATGGAGTACATTTCTGTGGCTTTTGACTTGTCTCCATGGAACAGGTCAGACCCCCAGTGCTGCGCACCTCCGCCCCCTCTCCCTGCCCCTGCTCCCGGCCCTGTGGCTTCTCCCTTCCCATGCCTGCAGTCTGGGGTGAGGGGGACCCCAGCGGGCCGGGGGCTGGAGGATGGACTGTGCCAACTCCTTGCACTGACTTCTGGGAAACGCAGAACGGGAACGTGAGCGAGCGTTGTTGTGAGTGTGATGTGTGCACACGTGCGTATATGTTTCCCTGTGTCGGAAGAAGTTTGGGGCAGCGGGCAGAAGGTGGGTGGCTGATCATGAGCAGGGGCTGAGCTCTGTTCCAGGCCGAGAAGTAGGGCTTAAAGTCAGGGCACAAGACTTGGGGTCTGAACTCACGGGGCCTCGAGGATGGGGCTGGGGGGACTGAAGCCTCAGTCCGGAGGAAGCAGGAGGGGAGCAGAGAGAGCAGTGCCCATGACTTAGCTGACTTAGTTCCAAGGACTAGAGTATTTTCATTTTTTCTCTGTCTTAACGATTTCTGTCAGTCTCTGCCTCTCTTTCACACTCTTTTTCTTTGGAAGCAGAAAAGCCGTAGGGTGGCTCACAGAATCACCACAAGAAGGAACACAGGCCTCCCGAAAGGCCCCAGGGAAGCTTGTCAAAGACCTGGCACACCCCTGCTGGGAGCCTTAGAGGTGCTGGGAGTCCCTAAAGAACCCAGCTGGCGGGAGCGGGGCCAACTGGGTAGGGCCTTGGGATTCTGGTTTATTGCTGGAAATAGAAGGGACAATTATGGTCAAGTCCTGTGCTAGTTGGGTACAGAGGGCAGAGGAGGAATTTCAAACTCGAATTTTACCCCAGAACACAGTAGTCCCTTCCCTAAACTCCCCTAGAGGTGTTAGGGGCGTCTCTGACCCCTGGTAAGATGGGTGGATCAGCAGGACATCTCCTGGACGCTCTGGATCTGCAGGAGCAGAGGCTCCTCAAAAGCCAATCGGCCACATGGCACCGGAGTGAGAGAGGGAGGAGAAGTGAAAGCCAGGACTCAAGAGAATGGGGAAAATGGAGATTCTGGCATTTTCTAGCTGCGGATCCCTGTGTTTTTGTTTACTTTGGGCCATAGAGTGAAGACTTGGACCTACAGGAACAAGCTGCCGTGGCCCTCGGAGGCGGAAAGCGGGGACGGTGGGGTGGGCAGCGGCGGGAAGAGGAGCTCGCCCTCTCTGTGCAGGCGGGCTGCTGTGGCCAGTGCGAGCCCGCCCTGGGAGGGCGGCTTCCAGAGCCTGGGCAAGGGAGGGTCTCAAGGGCTCAGCCCAGAAGGGAAGTCGGACCCTCGGAGAGTCAGGGAAGGGTATTTGTATTTCCCAGCCAGTTCTTACGAGCTGGCAGAGAGGGCCGGTGGCGAGTTCAGCCTCCCAGAACCCACAGGCTGTGCAGCCCTGGGGATATGTAGACTTCCTGGGTTCTTCCTTTGTATCAGGAAAGCAGACCCGCCTCTGCCAGGCTGAGAACTGCAGAGAGGACCTCTGGGAGCTGGGAGGAGAGACAGCTGGAAACCTGTGGCCTGCTCTGCATGAAGAGAGCTGGCTCTTGGCTGATGAGGACTTGTGTGTGTGTGTGTGTGTGTGTGTGTGTGCGCATTTGTGAACTGTGTATATGTGTGAACGTGTGTATGCACGCGTGTGTGCATATGCATGTGAATGTGTATGCATATGTTTACATATGGTCAAACACGTGTGTATGCATGTGCGCGCATATGTGAACATGTGTGCATGCATGAATACGTATGTGCAAATGTGTTCGTGTGCACACGTGTGAGTGTGCATGTGAACATGTGTGCATATGTGCGTGTGTATATGTATGCATGTGCACGCGCGTGTGAACAGGTGTATGTATTGTGTGAATGTGCACACGTGAACATATGTGAGCACGTGCATATGTGTGAACACACGTGCATGTGTGTGGTGGTTGGGAAAGGGCAGAGGCCAGCCCTTCACACCCACCACCGGGAGGAAGGAGGAGGGCCGTTTCTCTTGATGACTCCTGGGAGCTGCAGCATATCGCAGAGGACACATTTGCCCAGAACAAAGCAAAACCCTCAAAGGTTCTTTCCTGTCTCTGATTCTAGAAAATTACTGGCCCTTTCATCTGCTTGTCACATTCCCAGCCTGCCCATGTCACAGCCGTTTTTCATATCCTGGCATTTCAGTTCTCATCCTTTCTCTTTTGTCCCTCTGTCTGTCCAGGCTGCTTTGCTTCTCTTTGCCTTTGCAGGGTCTGCAGTCCCTGCCTCTGTCTGTCCCTCCCGTGCGTTGGCCAAGTTCTCAGTCTGTCACTTTTCTCTCTTCTCCTCCTGGCTCATGCTGAGCAAAGTGGCTGTCAGGGCCATCTCTCCCTGGAGCTGAATCCCAGAGAAAAACAGCGTTGGAACCGATGTGTGATTTTGGCTCCCTGTCTGATTTTCCTCCATTTGGTCTTGAACCTCCATTGCAGCCCTGGGACGTCTGGAGGCCAGCCGGGATGTGTGCTGGGCTCTGGAGCTCTGGGCTCCCAGCTTCAGCACCGAGAGCCCCCACCCGTTCTCCTGACTTGGAGTGATCCTGTCATCTTGTCTTACAAATTGGGATCGCTCCCTGCGTGCGGGCTTTGGTGACAGCCACCAGATGGCAGGGACTGGTTTTTATAGTAACTCATTAACCTCTTGCCATCCTACAATTAAGAAAGCATTTAATTGCTTTTTCTCAAGCCATCCTATGAGTGATTCGGGCAGCGTGTGTTCATCACGTGAACCAATTTGCAGCTAGAGCCTGAGGGAGTGGGAACGGCGGGGTGCGGCGAGCTCAGACGTGGTGGGCGCCTTGGGCCGCCCCGGGTGGCCTCTTGGGACCTTTCGGGAGGAGGGAAGCACCAGCCTCAGAACCTTCTCCACGCAGATTGGTTTCCCTCTGGGTTGATAGAGTGCTGGAGACGAGCCGTGAATGCACTTTAGAGATTATCTTGGTTTTCTCTCTCTCATTTAACTGGTGTGGACAGAGACTCAGACCCCACTGGCTCTCAGCAGCTTCCAGCACACAGAGGTGGAGCTGCCCGTGTGCAGGGGGACGGGGGAGTGCGGCCCACCAGCCCCCTCATGCCCCACGGCACGTGACGTGCCTCCTCGGGACCTCTGACTTCTGGGGAGCAGCTGGACACCCCCGGCCCCCCGTGGGGCTCTATGCCGGTCAGCTTCACGGCCAGGGCCTCCCTGGGGGCGGGTGTCGCTCCCCCGGCCGCCTGTGGGCAGATGGGGTTCACGAGCTCCCCAGGACTCTGTCTGTCACATCTTTGCAGCCCCATCTTCTCTGGCGCCGATGGCTGGGGGAGCCGGCTGCCTCTGTGGAACAGTAACCCCTCTCCGGCCTGAAGGCCAGTCGCTCTTGGTGGCCTCACTCTTTGGGCAGGTCCTGCAGCGGCAGCCGGGGTTCATGCTGTAATGGCTTGGGGCTAATGAGATAACCCCAGATCACTCCTGTCCTCGGCACAGGCCCCAGGGCTGGGGGGGAGCCCTGGGAGGCGAGGCGGTCCAGCCAGGGCGCACAGGTGGGCGTGAGCAGACAGGAGTTGTGTGTACTCATCTCCTCGGCGTCCTGCAGGGAGAGAGAAAACATTCTGCCTGCTTTCCTGGTTCTGGAATTCTCTCCCATTCAGGGCTGGCCAGATCTGGCCCCCAGATGCCTCCTGGAACGTCTTCGTAGGGGATTGCATGGCCACTCGTCCTCAGGCCTGGAAGAATCCCGGACCTCCAGAACCACAGGGGAAAGGTGGCCTGGTTCAAGAGACAGGCCGCAGGCTTCAGACACATCCTGACCGAGGTCCACTCCCTGCTCCAACACGCACTCGAGGTGGGACCTCGGGCAAGTCACCTGGCTTCTCCTGGTGCCCGTCCTCCCCTGTGAAACCCTCGGAGCGGGGGGTGTGACGGTAAAATTAACACACCACGAAGCGCCCGATGACCTGGGGATCCTGAAACACTCATTTGTATCCATTGCAGGTCGGATTCCCAGGGAAGCAAACCCTGAGACAGAGTTTAGCGCTCAGGATGTTGATTAGGGAGCGCTCTTGGGGTCAACAGCCACAGAAGGGAAGGGAAAGGAGTGGGTAGGGGCAGAGGGAGAGGCCCACCTGCAGCATCGCCTGACCCTCGCGGAGCTCTGGGGCCCTTTATCCCCTGTGCTCGAGGTCACCAGTTCGGTGATTCAGTGGGAGGGCTCCCAGGACTCAGCACATAGTCGAGCTCAGAGCAGTGGGTTATTGCAGCCAAAGGAAGCAAAGGCAAACCAGCAGGGAAAGGTGTACGGAAGAAGTCCAGAAAACCAGGCTCGAGCTTCCAGGAGTCACAGAGGACAAGCTTAATCCCTCCAGCCACAAATGGTGACAACACGTGTAAAGTGTTTGCCAAACAGGGAAGCTCTGTAGAGACTCTGAGCCCCCGGTTTTTGTTGGGAGATGCAGAGGCCTGGTCACATAGGCATCTTTTGCCTGCCTCGTAGCAAACTTCCAGACTCCCAGGGGGAAAGCAGGTGTTCAGCATAAATCATATTGCTTGGACACGTTAGGCACAGTGAACCATTCTTATCAGGGAAGCTCCCCCAAATCCCAGTTCCCAGAGCCAGAGAAGGGTCAGCCTTGAAAGCAGGCCTTTCTAAGAAAGTAGTCTCGCGTGGTTATGGTAATATTTTTCTGAACATTTCTCCACCGCCATCAGGCATTGGAATGCGATGCTCTCGGGGAAGAGGTGTAATAACATTGAGCTAAGGCAGTCCCCGAAGGGCCTGACCACCGGAGGCTGCCTGCCACGGCCCTCCCAACGAGACCTTTGTCCATAGGCATCTGCACCCAAGGGTGCCGCAGGCGTGAGATGAGTAAAGCACCCTTCGTGGCTGGGGCCAGAGAGCTCAGCTGTTGGAAAGGTGGCACCTGACGATCAGGCCACACCACCTCTTGTAGACCCTGGAGAGCTAAGCTGCGAGGGAGCCCCTGACATTGTTCCTCCATGAATCATTTACAGAGTGTGCCTAGGTCAGACAGCAGAGAGAGGACGCAGAGTGTGGTGTCCCGGAGGAGGTGTCATTCGTGTTGGGCTCTGAAGGATGAGTAGGAGTTAACCAAGTGCACAGAGAGAGAGGAAGGGGATTTCAGGAATGGCCAATACAACAAACTTAGGGTACCTTGAAGCCCACGGATACTTGCAACCCCTGATTGTCTGACTCTTTCGAGTAGTTCCTTCTAGATCAGGAAAATTTCCCAGAGACATAGAATCTCAAGCTGGAGAGACCCTTAAAAGCTCCCATTGCTGAGTGTGCGTCCATACCAAGTTGCTGGGAACTCTCTTTTTTGCATCCCTCTGATGACAGGGAGCTCACTACCTCCCGAGGCCATGTGTTCGTGCAGACGCCTCAGCATGTTAGCAAAGTCTTTCTTCTACTGATCTTTCCTGGTTGCTTCCACTTATTGATTCTGAGTTTATCCTTTGGAGTGACCCCTGGAGTGACCTGCACATTTCTCCACCGCGATCAGTCATTGGAATGCAATGCTCCCAGAGAAGAGGTGTAACCTTGAGCTAAGGCAAATTTAAATCTTTATGGAATCATGAGGGTCTGTAGGTTTTCTACTGCCATTCTCCTAGAGGTGAGACCCTCCATCTAGCCTCCAGGACAGGCAGTGGCTGACGCTGTGGTTTTGCAAGGGGGCAACGTAATGAATAAGGTGAGACTCTGGAACCACACCGCCTGGGGTGGAGTCAGCTGCTAATGTAACCCGTCTGTGCCTCAGTTTCTCTGTCTGCATGGCAGGGATAAGCAGAGCAACCTCTGTCATGGCGTGGCGGTGAGGATGAGTTGACTGCATGCTGGTGAAGCGCTCAGAACTGTGCTGGCAGATGGTCAGCACTCGATGTACTCGCTTCAGCTACTATGGAAAAGTGACTCAAATGGCGCCAGGCCACAGGAATGGTGCCACAGCTCTATTAAATACAAGTAGATGCACGGAGCCGGTGGTGGTTGCTGAGGGTAAGGCTTTATCCTGTGAATGAAAGCCATCCACTTCTTTCATACGTGTGGTTTCCCCTCTCCTCTCTGCCTTCATCACCTCTTGTGAGCCCTTTAGCTGTCCCCAAACTCTGCCATGTGTGGGGTCACCCTTTGTGATTTGAAATAAAAATAGGTCCTGAGTCATGGGAAGTCCGCGGCTGGACTCTTCTGCCACTGAATCCCTACAGCAGCCACAGCGTTAGACCGATGCGTGTTCTGCTGTGGATCACGGGCTGTGTGTTCACATATAGCGCAGTCCAGTGAAGTTCAACTTGAACGACACTCATGGCCGTCCTGAAGGTCCGGGCCACTCCCTCCTGGGAGATGCTCCTCCACTGCCTTCTCCCCCTGGGTTCCCTGGCTCCTCATGCTCTCGGGACCCTCCTTTCCTCTCTCCCTCTCTTGGCTTTCTCTGTTCTGTCCCCCCTGGCCCTTGGGCTGCAGCCCCGCCCACCGAATTTAGCTCCTCTTGATCAGAAGAGCAGTTCTCAGCCCTCCACCCACTACTTGGGCTAGGACCCATTTCAGTGAATCAGAAACACGGGCAGGACCCAGCAGAAGCTCTGACCTGTCGTCTTTACTGTGATCAGTCTTTCCATGGGGTTCCCCACCTCCACCCGACTTGGTCAGTAAAGGGATCCAGACCATGATGTAATCTTTCCCCGACATAAATTATTCTATACCCCGACCCCCTTTAAAGGCAGATGGAGTTACTGTCTTTTACTTTTTAAAGCAATTTAAAATCTTGCCTGCTGAGCCTGGAATGTCTTCCTTCCTTCTCCCTGGCTCTTCAAATTCTTTTAGGAGGAATGCCTCCTCCACGAAGCTTCCCCGATCATGTGGCTTGCAATCTCGTGGCAAGGCCCGCATTCGGCCATTACTTACCTGCTACCTGAAGTGAGGTCATCTAAGTCCCAAGCTGGCATGCCTCGTCACTCCGACTATATTGCCCTTTCCCAGAAGCCTCAGGAGACTCTTAAAGTTCCCAGGAAGGTGGCAGGGCGATGGGAGGAGCGAGGAGTCTGAGAGGCCCGGGCTTAATCCTGACTTCCCCACCTGCTGGCTGTGTGGCCCTCCACCAGTCACTTACCCTCTCTGAACTCAGTGCTCCCGGTCGTCAAAATGGAAAGATGCTTGTACGACACAGTGGCTGCAAGAAGTAAACTGAGCCAAGGGCATCCAGTGTCCCAGCGAGGGTCTGGCACAGAGGAGGAGGGGTTTTATAAATGTGATTTCTTCCTCACTAAGAGAGGGGCGGGTAGACGACTGTGCTAAAACCCGAAGGGAAAATATACTCACTGAAAGCCTGGGAGGTGGGGGTTGAGAAGAACAAGCTGGATCCACAATGGCACCGACAGACAAGCAAAGCCTCTGTCAGCGGCCTGTGCAAGAGGCTGACACACAGCAGGTCCGGAGCCACTAGCTTCCCTTGCCCTCTGCCGCACAAACAAATCTAAAGGTAGCTCACGAGCACCTTCCTGGCTGCCCCAGAGCTGCCCCCCGGGTCAGACTGCTGCCCGAGGCCCCTGGGGCTTGCCCTGACCCCAAGGGAGAGGCGGATGGTGGCAAAGCAGACACCAGGGGATGAACACACAGAAGCCTGCAGACCCGGCGAACTGCGACACTTTGGGGTCTTGGGAGGGTGTAGACTGAGGCTGGGGCGGACGGCGCAGGGGCAACTCTGACCCTCAGAGCCTCAGTGTCTCCGGCTGTGCAAAGAGTGTATTGGGTTATATGATCTCCAGAGGAGACCCTTCTACACAGCTGGCTCAGGAGTGTGTGTGTGTGTGTGTGTGTGTGTGTGTGTGTGTGTGTGTGTGTGTCTCCTTTGAGAGCTCAGTGCAGTCAAATTGGCAAATTCAGACCTTATTGATTCTGAATATGTAATTTTTTTGACTTGCTCTAGGCTGAAGGCTACTCTTGCATAATTCACACAGGAAAGGGCTTGATTCACTCATGAATACTGTTGGTGTCATGATGGGAAAACCAGTTCCCTGACACCAGGCTGCCTCTTCCAGGATTCCTTTCAGGTTCCAGGGGCAGTGAATGAGCCCCCACTTCCTACGGGCACCCCGCTGTCCCCCTGCTCCAGCTCCGGCCTCTCCCTCCGGGCCTGGGGCGCCTCTTGGATCCTACCACTCAGCTCACTAATTGGATGTTCACCGTGTTCGTTCCTTTATTCAGCCCCTGATGATGACCTTAGTTTTTATAATCATATTTTGAATCCGAACTCATTCTCGAATTGTTGCTTTTCGTTGCGACGTATTATCCTGTGTAAGTGTGTCATCATCTTGACTCTTATTAATTATTGCTTTAAAATTGCCTTCTGTGGCTCCTAGTGACGCTATTCCCTCAGGCGTGGGTCCTTCTTCGTGAGGTCAGGGCCTCTCTTGTCCAGTGTTGGTTTTCCTCATGTGGTCGGCGGTTCTTGGTTGTGTATTCACGTTTGCACCTGGGCATCCCTGTTTCTCATGGGGCTCCTCAGGTCTTGGATTGCGATTTTTCTCTGCACCTGCTTCCCTGTCACTTCAGGCCCCCCTGCTGCCTGGCTTCCAGGGATTCCTCAACTTTTCTAGTCTGTTAGCACCACTTACCCTTCCTCCCTCCTCTTCCTCCCCCTCCCCCTCTTTTTTCCATGCCTCCTCCACCCCGTCTCCTCCTTCTTCAAAAGGTATCCCTTCGGGGATCAGAGAGATGTTGGCAGGAGGAGAAGCACATGACTACGCTCATGTGCGACGGGTCTCTCTTTGGGCTAGGTCCTTTTGTGTCTCTTTCAAGATCATTACGATAATCCACAAGACAGGTACCATTTTCCTCTTTCTGTGGGTGAAGAAACCAAGGGGTTAAATATCTCCTTGGACCTGCACAGTGAGCAGGAGACAGCCTGACATCAGGTTCTCTGACTCCAAGTTCCGTCTTTTTGCTTTTCCACCTTTTTTTAAAGATTTTATTTATTTATTTGAGAGAGAGAGATCGCAAGAGCAGAGGGGAGGGGCAGAGGGAGAAGCAGGCTCCCCACTGAGCAGGGAGCCAGATGCAGGACTCCATCCCAGGACCCTGAGATCATGACCTGAGCTGAAGGCAGACGCTTAACCGACTGAGCCACCCAGGTGCCCCTCCACCTTTCTGGAACCCAGAGACCTGTCAACCTGCTCCCACTGTTCAGAAATCCCGGCTCAAATCAGTGGTCCCTGTGCAGTGGGTTTTCAAAGGTCAACATGCAACTGTTTGCTTCCCATGAGAGCCCCCGGTGCATTGCCGTGCTTGCAGGGATGGCTAGAATGTTCTCGTAAACTTCAAATCTGCATAGATTATTAAACAAGTCAGAGTGACTTTCCTCCCCCAGTAAACCAAACTTGTGATGCTTAGAAGATATTGCCTGACTTATTAAATTGTTTATCGACTTTTCTTCAAGGCAGTAGTTCTTAATAAAGTAAATAAAGTAGTGTGGTCATTGTGTGGGGTATAACCTGGAAACCACCTTTCAGAAATGCTGGACCATAAGAGGAGCTATATCTACACTAGAACTGAGACTTCCAAACGAAAGAGGGAAGTTCCAATATGTCCTGGGGGGCAGGGAGGAGGCGGTTACCGGGTTCCCTGAAGGCTGGGACTTGAACTTGAATAGGTGACAGTCAAAGCCCATGGCTCCCCGATGGGTGCCCGGTTTGGTATCGATACTGGCCCGTGAGCGCATTTCTCAAACGGCCCTTTGAGCCACCCTTGAGGTCCGTATTCGAAGTTCCTAGGGAAAGTGAACTAGGAAGCCATACACGGGCCCTGGAAATCAGCTGTGGTTTCTTCTAGAAGCAACATGTCCAAGGTGGTGGAAAGAGTCCCCTCTGCCTGTGAGGGCAATAGCAGAAGCGCTGGGAGGTTCCGTGAGCTGGAGAAACAGAAAGTTCCGTCATGTCGTGGGTAGCAACCATGGGGACCATGGGGAGGGTGGGACCCGGGACTTGGTGCGCAGGCAGCTAACTGGGTGGGGCTCAAATCTAGAAAACTTGGTGGTTCTCACTCAAGTGACCACTGGTCCTCCAGGCTGGTGGGGCCTGGGAAGTAGGAGTTGCATAACAGGGGAGAAGTGGGGAGAAGCAGAAGCAGATTTCATTTGTCCCCTTAACTCTCTCCACTGTCCACTCTGTGCCTCTTGAGACTAGAGAGAAACTGATGGTGGCCCACTGTGGCCCATCCTCTTTTGGACTTGCCAGCCTCTGGGGCCACTTGCCTGGGAGGACAGAGCTGTGCAGGGCGTGGGGAAGAGGCCCTGTGGGGACGGGCTTCTCTGTGGATACATGGATGGGGTCTTCACGGGGTTGGGCTAAATCAGGTGCCAGGGGCAGGTGGGGACATATGGGCAAAAGGTGATACATTTTTAAGGAAATCATCAAGATATGCCATCAGTATCAGAGATGACGCCAGAAAGGTGCTGCCAGGCAGAAGCCCAATTGCACGGGCACCACTTTCTGGGCCCCAAGTCCCTGTTAGAGGGATGTTACCTCCCCATGAGGCCTAGGGCCCTTTCCCTCTCTGATCAGAGCAGGCCTCTCTCCTCTCCATCAGTCCAGAGGGCCCCCGAAGGCAAGCACTGTCTTTCTCCTTTCCCTCCGTCTTTCGGATGGCTTGGCTTTTCCCATGGGCCTAGTCGGTGTCTTCTCCACCAACCAGAAACTTCAGAAGGACCTGTGTCTTCAACAAGCTGGAGAGCTTCCCAAGCGGAGGGTACGCTGTCTTCCCTGGGAGTTTTTCCAAAGTAGGGACAGTGTCTCCCGACCAAAGCAGGATCTTCTTGAGGTCCGGAACCATATTTCTGATTTAGTTTCCTTTCCCAGTGCACACCCTAGAGGCTCAGACCTCAGTCCTGACTGCCTGTGACCACCACCACCACGGGCCCGCGGGTGGTGCCGAGTTGGAGATGACTCTCACCTTCTAGTCCCCTGAGCCAAGTGTTTTCCAGAGGTCTCCCTCCCCAGTAGCCCTGGCCTTCCATCTCCATGGGTTCTTCATGGTGCAAATGTTCTCAGGAAACAGATTGTCAGAGGCACTGTCCACATGGTTTTAATTCAATCTTCTTCCAGCAAAAGTACATGTTCCAGGAGCTTACCTCAGCCCTGGGAATTATTGAGTAGCTATCATAGAATTCATTAGTTTGCTAACAACCTTTCAAGAGCTCCCACCTGTGATGCCATGACTCATCTATGACAAGTCACCCCAGAGTTTACTTAATTGGTTCTGAGGGGCTGTGTGTGTGTGTGTGTGTGTGTGTGTGTGTGTGTGCGCGAGCACGTGCGAAACAAAACCATCCTGCTAATTACACGCCTCTCTCAACCCAGACTCCACCCTTCCCACTTTCATCATAAGCAGAAAAATCAAAAGCAAAAGTAATTGCTTATCTCACAACTTCTCTTTTGTTTCCGAGAGAGGGAAAGGGGATTACATTTCTCCTCCAGATCTCACCCCTAACTTCCCTCCAACAAAAGGCAAAGGCAAGCAAATATGCTTGAGACGAGGGAGCAGGTGGTGGTTATCATGCTGGTGTTGGCAGGCAGGCCTGGATAAGGTTGGCCATTTCGTTTGGGCCCGATCATTCAAGGTCAAGGGAGCAGCCAGGTCCAGCCGCTGCGAGGCCCGGCATCAATCGCGTGCTGAATCTGAAAGACTTGAAATACCAAGTCCCACGTACAAGATAGAAGCACAACATTTCCCCCACTTTATCTTCGTTAATGGCGGAGCTTCCCACATTAGACACAGCTCTCCCCAGGTCAAGGTCCACTTCAGCGTTCCACAGCTCCCCACATGCTGGTGGCTGCCTGCCCGGGAGGGCCACGCGCCCCCTCGCTGAGAGCACGGGCAGACCTGAGTTCAAATCCCAGTTCTGCTTTCCATGCCGGACTCTTTGCTAGTTACTGATGTTTTCTGAGGCTCCGTAGCTCCTCTGTCTGTCACAAGGTGTCCAGTGGGGACTGGATGGAGACTCTTCTCAGCAGAAGAGCTCTGGAGCCTGGAAGCAGCCTGGGGGTGCTGGAGGGCTGGGGTGCTGGAAGCCCAGGACACAGGCCCCGAGCTGCTCCTGAACGCCCTCACCCAGGACGCTTCGAGCTGCTCTTCAATGTGGTTTTCTACTCTGCCTGGGCTTAGGGACAGAACTGCTCCCTGCAGAGTTAGAGAAAACCTCCTCCCTACCTTTGGAGGAAGTATGTTCCCTACCTGCAAATGATTATTTCTCTATGTGGAGCGTGCGCTCACACGCATGTGTCTGAGCTTTTGGTCCAAAGAGGGCAGGAAATGAAGACTGTCCTATAGGATGTGTCGGCCTGGCTCCGGCCCTGCGTGCTGGAGACAGAGACAGGGGTAGCCCTGGCGGGGCACGGCTGAGCCTTGACTGGGTCCTGGCCTCTCGTGAGGCCCATCTGGGACAATGTACTGTGCACTCCTATGAGTGTCTTGTCCGCAAGCGTATACATTTCACTCCGAAACAAATATGGGCTGGTGTAACTGTCTTGGGATGAAGTGAATGCTGGGAGAGGAGTCTGAGGCAGCTGAGAAGCCAGGCCAGGAGGGACCCCAAGGAAGACCGTGGCTTGGGGCTGGGGTGGCACCACTGGGCTTAAGGTTAACTGCTTCTAGTAATAGTCGTGCATTTCCCTCGGGCTTGTAATTCCTTTCTCTTACCCCCAGCCTCCACTCCAGGAAACTGGCGGTGGGGGAGTTAAGAGGCACGGTGTCCCCTCACTGATGCTAAAGGGGAAATTCGTGTGCATGGAGCATATTTGGATAAGCCCCCGTCTTAAAGAAACAGGCCCAGCTCCTTAACGTGGTATCCCAGGCCCTCCAGGACCCGGGCCTTCCCATCTTGTCCTTTACCACGAAGGCCTCCTCTCTACCCCTTCTGCCTCTCCCCCCCTCACCCATGCTGTGCACAGAGCAGGTGCTCAGGAAATGCATGTTACTTAAACGGAACTGAGCAGCCATCTGGGCCCAAACCCTGTAGGCCCCTCGGCTTACCCTCTCTCCATACCCACCCAGGTACCAATGTTACATCTCTCAATCCTTCCACCCTCAAGGTTTTTTCATCTCTGTCTTCCTTTGTATTCCCACCGTTAGCGTTGAAGGAGGGGTCCTGCTTGCAGTAGCCTCCGAGCTGGTTAAACTCTGCTCAGCATCTTCCCGTCTCTCATTGCCCCTGCGCACTGTCCCCAAGAAATTCTCTGCAGGTCACTGCTTGGATCCTGTCTCTCTCCGGCTCCAAGTCCTTATTGGTTCCCCATCGAGGAGATAAAATCCACACTTCCCAACCTGGCCTTCCACGATCTGACGTCAGCCTACCTTCCCCATGGCGCCCGGGACTGAAGGCACAACAGCCCAATGAGACCGCTTGCCTTTTTGCTGTCTGCCCCTGTGCCTGGAATTGCTGTCGGTGAGACCTTCTGGTTCCTTCAAGAAGCAGGTACAATGCCAACCCTTCCCTGCCTCTTCCCTCCTCCTCTCAGCTCAAAGGCTTTCTCTGCTTCTGAACTCTGTGTGTGTTCAGTCTCTTGACACATCTCAGGCCCCGTCCTGCCTCAAGGACGCAAGTCGGGCCCGTGACTTGGTCCCCTTGGTCTCCCCAGTGCCCACAGCAGATATTTGCAGAAATAGGAGCTCAACACATGTTTGTTCAATGAAGAAATACATAATTCCAATCCAACGCCTTGCTTTCTTACAGGGACGCTCCGATCATCCCAGGCAGGAAGGATGTTTCCCTCTCCAACATTACCTCCCACCAGTCATCAAAATTAGAATAAGCACTCTGTGGCTTGAGCCCTGAGCTGTCATATTGTTTCTGGCACCACTGAGATGCAAGGTTGGGAGCGACCCCACGGTTGACTGTCCGTGAGTCTAAATTATTAGCAACAGTTTCTGCTGCCCGAGAGAATGGTATCTGGGCTCCCAGGCAGGCATCACCCTGGTTTTCCAGTGCTCCGTCTGACTTCTCAGGCCCTGCGCCCTGGGTCCGAGTCTCCCTCTCTGATTCAACCCCTCCCCTGGACCACAGGGCCTTGGGTCTTGGTATGTATCCCTCTCCTACTTTCATTTTCCCACTCTCCTCTGCTAGGGCGCTTTGGGCACTGGCCACGGAGACCCCTCTGGCTAGTGTCAGCCTAAGGCAGTTTACTGGGACCACGTGGCAGAGCTCATAGAATTGGAGGCAGTGCCAGGGAGCCAGCTCAGGGTGACTGGAGCCAGGACAGCCTCCAGGTGGGGTGTGGGTCTCAGAAACAGGTGCTGGTGATGAAAGGATAGTCCTTAAGGGACCGCACGTTGCTGCTACGGTTGCACAAGTGAACGCCAACCACTTTCAGTCTTTTGGTGGTTGTGCTCCAGAGGCAAACCCCATGGAGGGCTCCAGTGGACCTAGAACACACTTCCGTTTTGACCTCCACTGCCTGCCTCCTAGCTGTGTTCTGGTTACCAGAGCCCCCCACCCAGTTCCACCCATCTTCCCTGGACCCACTCCAGCCTGCGTCGGCTGCCCCACGGTGGGGGCTTCCAGACCTGCCTCCCCCAGGGTGCCAGGCAGCCCTCTGGGCAGTGACATGAGCAGCAGGAAGACAATTAGCCACCAAGGGAATTGTCCTGGTGACCTATCGTCTTAGAAAGGAAACCATTTCTTGGTTTAGCCAAGATGACCGGTCATTAGTGGCCAATAACATAAAGCAAATTTGGATTCGATGAGTCACTTTAAATTTCACAAGCCTTATATTTTCTCGTGGCACCAAATGTCTAGGCACGATTCTGAACACTCACAAGTGATTTGTTCTTACGGTGTTAAGTGCAAACTTGAGGACGATTTATAATTAGCTAATTGTTCCTCCTTCCATGGCATCAGCAAAGTGGTCTTTAGGCACGACAGACATATTCAAATTGTTGATCCCAGTTGTTACAATGCCCGCATAAGCTCCCTGGGAAACAGGTCCCAGCAGAAGTCATAAACACGGTGTTCTTAATCTCTACCCATTGGACTTGCGGGTTCGCCTAATGCTAGCTTTTCTCTCTAATGAAAGGCAAGGGAAATATCAGCTAGAAATGTCATAATCAGAGTGTTTGCCTAGCTGGATATTTTTAAGCACCGCAGGCTTTGCTTGAAATGAAGGATGTGCATCAGCCCAGCAAACGCTGCTGGTGGATGTCGACCAAGGCTCCCGCCTGCAAGGGTACAGTCGAGAGGACAAAGAGAGGGCATAAATAATGGATCAAGAGGGGCTCCAATGAGAACCCATTCGTCCAGCAGCCTCAAAATGAAAACACGTCGCCGATGACTCATTGGATAATAGTAAATATGACGGGCTCATAAAACCACTGGTTCCCACGGGGGCTGTTCAGCAGCCTTTGTCTGGTCTTGAGCTTGTTATGTTCGTAAGCTACCAATTTAAACCTCCCTTCCCCCAGCTAAGACATGGCTCCTGGATAGAGAGTTATTTGGGTGATTTGCAAAGTCTGGATGGCACAGTGAGAGGCGGCCTGCCCTAGCCACCCCCCCCACCACCAGGGATGCTCTTCTGCTCCCCTGCATGTGCCCTGGGCCTGGTGCCAGTTCAGCGCTGGGCCCCATGGAGACCTGGATGCTATATGGACTTCATTAAGGGGAAGGCAGAGACCTTGACTCCGGGGAGCCCGAAACTGAGAGGAGACATGGCCTTGACATAAAGTAAGGGTCTGCATCCCACCTGGGAGATGAATAAAGATCATAAACACATCTTCCTTCCACCATCGGAAGCATTGCAAGCCAGGGCACGACCGATAATAACAGGAAGAACATGCATTCTATAGGAATATGGTCACAATGAAAGGGGTTTTCTTCAAATGGGGGGTGGCCACGTGGGCAGAATTGGACTGGCTCTCTGAGGTCTCAGGGGCTTCCTTAGGACCTCGAAGGGGGAGCACAGCAGAACGAGTTGTGGCAAATTTCCTCGGGGTTAGTGTTGTCTGAAAATGAAATGGAGTCTCCTATCATTGGAGGCGTGGCAGAATATACTCGTTCATTCCCTGATTTTTCTTTAGCCACCTGCTATTCCTCGATGCCCTGGGCATAGACTGGGTATCCAACTGGGATAATAAAACAGAGGCACTAAGTGCTGGCTTTTCTTTACAGATGGGCTTGCTACCCTAAGAGGCAGGTTCCTAACTCAAATTCCTCATGTGAGGAGTAACTGGTAAAGAAGAAACTAGTCCCAGCTCTTTTGCCGAACTGTACATGCGAAGGGGCGGAGGTGGGAAGGGTAGAACACGTTAAGTTTATGTGCATTCCAGGCACCAGGCTAGGTGCTCTGCGTAACAACTCTGGACTGGAGGCTAGGGATGCCGTGACTGTGTGACTTTGGACAAGTCACCCACCCTCTCTGGTCTTCAGTTTCCTTCGGAGACAAACAGAAATAAGACATACACCTCCACAAAGCTGAGGTGAAATGAATTAATCAGTTAACTGACTAACTGATTCATGTATCCACTCAACAAACACTTTCCCAAGGCACCTTGATGCCAGGCGCTATGTTAGGTGTTGGGGAAGCAGACAGGTGGGACGAGGCTTGCCCTTTGGCCTGCGGCCTCCTCGGAGAAGCCAGCGTGGAAGGAGGATGGTGTGGGGTGTGATGTCTACCAAAGTGGAGTGAGCAAGGACTTGGAGAAGTCAGGGCAGGGAGTGGAGGGCAGGGAGGTGTAGGAGGTACACCATAGCTTTCCATGCCTGGGGGCAGTTGGAGAGAAGCATAAATCCAAATATATCATTATCATCATGAGCACAGACTAGCAGCATGCAGCAGACCCAGCCAACAGGAGGCGTGCTTCCTGAGATCTGAGCAAAGCCGCAGCGTGGTAAATATCCTGGCCTTTTCTGGGGTCATTTTCCAAAAGGAAGCAGACTCTGCATCACTTTCTAATAGTCTTTGCACCTGATGAGAAGACCACAGGGAATGGGAGCCGAGAGGGGCCCGGAGCCAGGCTCTTGCTCACGTCTTGCCCACTTGGTGGTCTCCTTTCTCCACACCAGCCATGCAGGGCCTGGGATTTCCGTGTGTGACTTATTGAAACTGCGACTGATTACAGACCTTGGGATTTAGGGTTGCCAGCAAACAACCAAATTCAAGAATAGTAAATCTGCAAATGATAAGGGTCAATTATCTTAAGGATGCATCTGCTTGTGGGACACAGTGTTCGCACTGTTAAGTGACTTGGGGGCGGGGAAGGAGAGGATTGTCGTTTCATCTGGCTCTTGACCTTAGAATCTCACAATCATGAATCCTTGGGAAATACTGACGCTGTTGCATCGAGCGATTGCTTTTTTTTGCACACACTTAACTGGATAACTTGGATGACACTGCGGACCCCAGAGGGAGGCAGAGCTGCATTAAAAAAAAAAAAAAAAATGCACCTGGCTAGCTATGTGAACTTGGGCAAGAAACATAATCTCTTCATGCCTCAGTTTGCTCATCTGTAGAATGACTGTAACGTCGATGCTGATCTCGTGGGTAAAGAAGGAATGCGAAGGGTGACTAGTAAGTGTTGAGTAAACGGTGAGGAGGAGCAGTCTTTGGTTATCTCCCTACCTTCACCTCGACCGCCACCATCGCCTCCACCATCATTCTTGACTCCCGCAGGCCAGGGCCGGAGGGGAGGATGTCTAGGGCCTCCTCGGCTCCTGGACTTGCCCCAGCACAGGTACCGGGTGCAGCTAGAACTGTGCCTTTCTCCAGCTCCGTGCTTCTCGAGCGGGAGTGTGCGGCAGAACCAATAGGAGTCCACGGATCGCTGGCCCCACCCACAGAGATCCCGGCGCAGCACGTCGGGGGGCGGGGCCTGGGAATCCGCCTTGCTAACGGGTCCTCAGGATCACCCTTTGAGAACCAGCACCCTAGATTCCCCCCCAGGGTCCTGTGCAGGTGTGTCCAAGACTCAGCACTCTGCACATCATTTGCCCGCTGGCTTAGCTGGCTTTCAAACGCGGCTGTTCCTACGGCGAGGCCAAGGCCATTCACCAGCATGGATTCAGTCACTTGTGAAATGTTTCCTTTTTCCTAGGTAGGATCATTCACCAAAGTTCCTGAGCCTCCCCCAAGCTTTTCTGGAGTAAACCAGCCCAGGTCTCTTGGGTTGTAAGCCCTGCGAAGGCGGGAGCTGGTGTCCTCTGTTCTCCATTGTCTTTCTGGGGCTTAGGACATTTTATCAAGTGAAATGGATAAATCTGTAGAGGCAGGTGCCCCAACCAGAAGAGTTTGCTCGTTTGCCGCATCTCTGATGCCAGAGCGGGCCTAATAAAGGCACTGTGTCGTGGGAGTTACTACACTGCCTTTACATGGTTCTTATTGGACAGCCCACCTTAGAAGCTCTCCTTACACTTAGACTGGAAAGGGCTTCTCTCGGCAACTATTTAGATCTGCAGCCTGGGTGCCCAGGGTCCCACAGTGAGCCCCACCATGACCGTTCCTCAGCACCACCTCCTTCAGGAAGCCTTCCCTGAATGCTCCCCTCCCCTCTTGGATTTGGTGCTCTTTCTCAGTGATTTGGCAAGAGCCCGTGCATCTCACTACCATCTTACTTACCCCATTGTTTTATAAATGGTATCCTTCCCTGCATCGGAGTCTCCTCCCCATTACTCAATTGAGAGTTTTTGAGGATAGGAAGTGTGTTTTCTTGGCATTTGACGACTGTTTGTTGAGTGAATGTGGAACCGTCTGACATTATGCCCAATAAGCTTGTATTGAGCAAAGTCGGCTAAGATGTCACCACGGTCTCCTTATGCTTCCCGGCCTGCATCGCTCTTGTCCCTCCTGGGCCCCCACAGGTGGCTCCTGCATGTGCGGGCAGAGACCTAAGAGCCTAAAGAGGGCAGTGCTTCCATAACTCAAGACCCTCCTGATTCTTCCACCCCTACAGGGAAGTTTGCCCCACTTGTTGACTCCGGCTCCTGGGTCAGCACCCCCCCCCCCCCCCCCCCCCCGCCAACCCCCGTGCCTGGCTGGAAGCAGGGAGTCCTGAAGGAAGCCTCTGCGGTCACTGGGGCCTGCCCTGCCCTGTGTCCGGGACTTGGGGTGATGAAAAGCAATGGCCTAGAATGTACCCCCGGCTCCTCGCTGGGTGACTGTGTTCCTCTGAGTCAGGCCTGCCTGGCTTCTCGGACCCGCCTGGCAGGGACCGGCATTCTGCCCAGGACCCCACCACCTGCTCTTGTACCTCCTCTAGGCTGTCCTCTGAGGTTTCAGTGTCCTTCACAGCCTCGTGTCCCTGTGGGTTGGGCGCTGCCCTGGCACCTGACTCGACTGCGTGTCTGACACAGCCCCAGGGCTCCCCCTGCCCAGCCTACCGCTACCTTGTTACCGGCATCCGGTTCCACCCTTAAGCACCCGGTACTCCTGGTTGATCATGCTTCCACACCTTGCTTCTCCCTCCCCAGAAACCCACCCACCTGGTGCAGGCCACCACCTTTTACCCCCTCGGAGTTGATTTGTCTTGGGTGGATCTGTGGGGAGACCGTTCCTGCCCTTACCCACCTCCTTCCTCCTGGAAACCGGCATGCAGAATCCTGACCACCGGCCACATGCGAGGGCCCATGGCTTGGTTCTTGTTTATTACATAATATTGAAATTCAGAATAGAAACTGGACAAAAGACCCAAACTCAGGACTTTCTAGGTCCATCTGGGCTTCCTTTTCTCTCTACCATGTGAGGAGAACAGGAGTATCTGGCAGGAAGTCGGACCCTTGGTCCTAATTGTTGGTTTTACAAAACTCACCCCAACCCCCACCATGTTGGTTCAAAGACTGCTTGGGGGCAGCCAAATATATCATATATTATGAGGCCCAGTTTGGGGAGCAGAGAAATAAATTGTTACTATTATGGATGAAGCAATTATCATCAATCTATTTTTAATCTCTTCTTCCTTTTAAAATAATCGAGGCTGTCTTTTCAGAAGAGGAAAAATCCAGGCTTTGATATGAGGGAAGGTGCAAAAAGCTCCTCTTCTTCTAGCTGAAAATGCTAATTGAGCAACCACTTATGTTTCTAACCTTCATTAACTGCATTAGCCTGCATTAACACCTTTTAAACTTCTTTAAGATTGTGTTCAATTCACTTTCTTTAATCTCTTCTTTTCTGGGAGTGTGGAATCACTTTGATCCTCAGCTTCATCTTTCCTTTGATGACAACTTTGGGTTGAATTTGTATTTGGGAATTGAAATGCAAATTTGCAATTACACACAACCCCCTTCCCTTACGCTCCGCTGGAGTGGCAAGAGCCAGATTAATATAGCTGCCTCTTACCCTGGCCAGGGCCCCCTCCCAGCATCCCCCTCAGTCCTGGGGTGGTTGGGGGAACCACAGTTTCCTCAGCTCCTGTCAGTTCTGGGCATTGGAGAAAGTTGGTGCAGTGTTCAACCTTGTGCCTGTCCATGGTAAACCTTCAGCCCCCTGTTGAAACAGGTTTTTTTGGAATTTTATAAGGGGTTTCTTTCTTGTCTCTGAACACTGTCTTCCTTTGTCCTTTGCCACAGAGTCTTGCTGTCGGGGAGAAGGCTAGGGAAATTTTCAAGAAAAGAAGGACATGAAAGGATGTCGTTTCCTTATTAAGTGAAGCATAGAATTACTATATGACTCAGCAATTCTGCTCCTGGTATAGATCCCAAAGAATTGAAAACAGGTATTCAAACAAAAACCTGTATGGGAATGTTCAGAGCAGCACCATCCACAATAGCCTAAAGGTGGAAGCGATCCACATGTCCTTCACGGTTGACTGGATAAATAGAATGTGGTATATCCATACAGTGGAATATTATTCAGCCATGAAAAGGAACGAAGGACTGACACACGCTACAACATGGATAGACCTTCAAAATATTGTTCTAAGTGAAAGAAGCCAGGCACAGAAGGCCACATATTGTATGATTGATTCTATTGATTTGAAATGTCCAGAGTCAGCAAACCCATAGAGACTGAAAGTAAGTTAGTGGTTGCCAGGTTGCTGTGGGAGAACAGGGAAATGGGAACTGCTTAATTGGTATGGGGTTTCCTTTTGGGGTGATGACAATGTTCTGGGTAGCTGGCTAGGTAGTGGTGATGGTCACTCATGGTGAAGCTCAGCACGGTGAATGTGCTAGATGTCAATACTGATCAGTTATGTACATTTTACCCTGAAAATAATAACAACAAAAAAGCTATATCGGTTTCTCCAAAGGGAAATAAGTTTGACTCCAAGATAATATCAACATCGGGCCTAGAGTAATAGGCTGTGGGGAAATGCGAGGAAGATGGAGGAGTAGAAATACAACAGCCTTTGCTCTTGGACAGACCAGGATGAGCTTGTCAGCTCCACTCCTTTCGAGCCGGGTGCGCTGGGCATGGCAGGCCTGGCCTCGGGAGCCCGGCCTCAGTTTCCTTATCAGTGAAATAGGAATAATAATGCCTATCCCCATGTGGTTATGGGAAAGATGAAGAGAGATGACAGGGTTAATTTTCTTTTTTTTTTTTTGCAGTTTTATACCTTTATTTGACAATCAGCGATTAGTTCTCATCCACATTAACTGTCTGTAGATTTTTGAAAGTGGTGAGAGGTACATAGGTAACCAGTGTGTAGAGCTTGTTTGGTGAATCTTCATCCTCCTTACGTTTTCTGGACAACTGCACGCGGATACGGTATGGAACATTCCTTATTCCTTTGGCCCAGACAGCTTTGTTGAGCCTGGTGTCAATGCGCACATCTGGAGTTCCCATCTCCTTCATGGCAAATTTCCGGATCTCTTTGAGTGCCCGAGGGGCACGCTTCTTAAAACCCACTCCATGGATGCGCTTGTGAATGTTGATGGTGTATTCTCTGGTCACTACTTCGCTGATGGCAGAACGGCCCTTCTTCTTCTCGCCACCCTTCTTCGCGGGAGCCATTCTGCCGGGCCCTGGTTGGAAAGGAAGAGCGCGCGGTATTGTGGGAGAGGGAAAGCAGCGTCCTACAGGGTTAATTTTCGTATAGCTCAATGGGAAAGTCGTCCTTGCACCTTCTTTTCTGTATTGACTAAGGCTATTTTTTTAAAAGATTTATTTATTTATATGAGAGAGAGAGAGAGAGCAGGGGGAGGGGCAGAGGGAGAGAATCTCAAGCAGACTCTGAGCTGAGCATGGAGCCCGACACGGGACTCGATCTCATGACCCAGAGATTATGACTTGA
Source organism: Callorhinus ursinus (assembly GCF_003265705.2). Lineage (NCBI taxonomy): Eukaryota > Metazoa > Chordata > Mammalia > Carnivora > Otariidae > Callorhinus > Callorhinus ursinus. The sequence goes on along the minus strand of NW_027397087.1, from coordinate 34,875,808 downwards.
GCCTAAATCAAGAGTTGGAGCTCAACTGACTAAGCCACCCAGGTGGCCCCAGGTTATTCTTATTGCAAACAACAGAAACCAATCTTAGTGGGCTCATGCAAAATAAAAAATTTCACTGGAAGACTCCTGCCTTGATCAGGGCAGGAACCGGGCTGCTCCTGGGTCCTGTAGCCACCGACTGGTAGGTCTTGACTCTGCCCGACCATCCCCTGACCACCTTGTGTCTCACAGTTTCTTTTTTTAAAAAAAAAGATTTTATGTATTTATTTATTTGAGAGAGAGAGACAGAGAGAGAGCATTAGCAGGGCGGGAGGAGAAGGAGAAGCGGGCTCCCCATGAACAGAGCGCCTGGCTCGGAACTGGGATCATGACCTGAGCTGAAGGCTGATGCTTAACCAACTGAGCCACCCAGGCGCCCCTCCCAGTTTCTTTTTTAATTTACTAGGGGAGAGAGTCTGATTGGCCAAGCTGGGGGGGGGGTTGGGGTTGTCTTCCTTGCCCAGGGAAGGGTCTTGGAAGATCCTCATGACTCTGGGAATCCACTCTTGCATCCATCAAGGGCTGATCGCTGAGAATGGGAGTCGTGAAGCAGTCACCCCTCTGGTGCCCACTGTACTATCCCGTAGTGGCTGGTGCGAAGCAGGGAGTAAGGAGAAACATACAGAGAAGGGGAGCCACAGCCGGAGGTGCAAGCCTGACCTCCACCTGGCTGGCATCTACCCCCTTGCCCTCTTTTCTAACCAGAAGACGCAGTTTCAGGCATCTTCGCTGCTCTCTACCTCGCCTTACCAGCATCTCCTTTCACTTTTTGCTACAATGTAAGACTGACAGAACTCAGGCTCCATTCTAATTTCACCTCCTCCTTGAAGCCTTCCCTGATTAACCCTACCCCAACTAAGTATTATCTTTTGCCTCTGTTTCTTTCCCTGTATCATGTAGAAGGCTCTGAGCACAGAGTGCCAATTGATACTCCTTGTGTTGTTCAACTTCTCATGGTGTGTGTGTGTGTGTGTGTGTGTGTGTGTGTGTGTGTGTGTGTTTTCTGCAGCTAGGCTCTGTGGGCTCCAGTGCTGCCTCCTTCAGGGGTAGCTCTGCAGAACCAGCACAGCACTTAGTGGCATAAAGGGGTGCTTAGGAGTCCAGGGTGACTGCAGGGGACAGAGGCCAGAGGAACCCCCTACAGGGCACAGGTCAGGACTCACTGATGGAAAAGGACCCCGCTGCCCAGTGGGTCCCCATCCATCTTGGGCAAGACCATGTGAAGAGGGTTGCCCTGCAGAGCGGGAGTCTCGGGCCATTGGAGGTCTATTTGCAAGAAGACTGAAAAGGTCTCAGGGCAAAGATCTCACCCTAGGGGAAGGGGAGGGAAGTGCTCAGGTGTGACCCTGCTCAGAGCCGACGGCGTGATTTTAAGTGTACCTCACACTGTCCATTGCTCAGACTCAGAGAAGGAAAAGCCATGCCTCTGGCCTACGGGGGTTGGGATTTCCCACTGGGGAGGTAAGATTTCCATGCAGCTACTCCATTGTCTTTGAAACTTGCTGGGCCCCTGATTGACTGTGTGGCTGGAAGCAAGACTCTTAGCCTCAATTTTTGACTCAGCAAAATGGGCACAAAAACACCTGTTTTGCAGGGCTTTTGAGAAGACTCAAGGTAATGAATTCAGAGCACCTCACACCCCTTTAGGGCATCATTGCTCAGGGAATCAGAGGGACCCTAAGGCTTAGAGCGGGAGGGTGTGGTTCTGGAGTTTGGAGGGGTTTGGAGGGGACCATGAGTAACTGGCAAGGCCTTGGGGAGTCCTGTGTCTGGGTCCCTGGCACCCTGCCTGGCAGCAGGCTTTTGCTGGGTCCTTTGAGCATGGTGAATGTGTCTCAGGAGACAGGGCTACACCATGAAAACCCTCTACTCTTATGGGATGGTCTGGAGATGCATTCAGAAAAAGCAGCCTCAGGGGCGCCTGGGTGGCTCAGTTGGTTGAGTGTCTGACTCTTGGTTTCAGCTCAGGTCATGATCTCAGGGTTGTGAGATTGAGCCCCAGGTCGATCAACACTGGCGCGGAGTTTGCTTGAGATTGTCTCTCTCTCCCTCTGTCCCCTCCCCCAGCTTGAGGGCTCCCTCACTCTTCCTCTAACATGAATAAATAAAATTAAAAAAAAAAAAAAAAGGAAAAGGAAAAATGGGCTCCCCTGCATGTGGCCTAGCTGGTGTGTGGACAGGCAGTGAACTGGGGCTGGTGATCCAGGAAAGGGTGAACCTTCCAGGCCGGGGGCCCGCTCCTGTGCCCACAAGAACCATTTATTTGTCTTCTCCTATTCTGAACTGAGAAATGATAATGACCCATGGTCACTGAGACGGTTGTGCAGGGGGGAGACTTACTGTTACCCTCCCATGAAACGCAGCAGGCCAGGGAAGCCGACCCACAGGATTAGCCCAGTGGATCTTCCTGGAAGGCTGATTTTCCTGGAAGATTTTAATATCAAACATGTCAGAAAGCAAAATTCCCCTGAATTTTTCAAACGAAAATCTGGAGGCCTTTCACAATGAGAAGGGGCCCTTCAGTTATGTGGTTGCCCATCTAAGACTTGCTTGGCAGGAAAAGTCTGAGTAACTCTGGGTTAGATGTAGGGCCACTGGGCTCTGAACCCCAGGTAGAGACTTCCAGGTTCCAACCTCCCTGCTGCAACTGGAGGTCACTCTCAGGGACGCTGCTGTGCCCTCACCGAGCCTTAAGGGCCCTGAGGTCCAGCCAGAAAACTGAGAAGCAGGGCACACTCTTGCGGCTGCTGGTGGCCATACCTCCTGGCCTCCCATCCTCCCCAGCGGACTCTGATTAACATGACACGGGACGTACCTGGAAATCACTGGCTGTCATTGCTCAGGATGGAAGTGGGAGCTGCTCCTGGTACAGTCAGCCTATACATTGTTCTTTTGCTTCCATGAAAGTCTGGGCTGTCTGCAGGAGCTCTGTCCATGTCAATGCAGGCACGGAGACATCAAGGTAAAGGTGATTTTCTTACCCTCTCTGCTGGTTGGTGGCTAGCCCAGGCTTCGCCTATTCGCAATGGCTTTGAGTAAATTATTTAAATTTTTTAGGCTTTCGTGTTCTCATCTTTAAAAGGGGACTCATGAACAATACACTCCTTAAAGCACTGTTTGAAGAATCTGGTGAGGTGGTAATTATCAAAGGGCTTAGTATGGTGCCTAGAACATGACAAACACTTGATAAATGTTGATTCTTATTATTAAAACTAACACAGCTACCAAAACAGCCTGAGGGATTTGGGAATAGGGTAAGTGGAGACCCAATTTCAGAATTCCCCTCCCGCAAGACTTAAGAAAATGAATTTAAGAATTGGAAACTCCAATAAGTAAGCAATCATCAATAGCAACCCCGAGAGGAGAGGCATGCCCTGGTCCCATAAGTGTTAACACCGATGGCTAAGAGAAGAAACCGAAGGGTCTGGAATGGGGTGGAGAGATGTAGCCTAGCAAGGATCCTTTTTAAGTAGATAAAACATCTTTTTCCAAGAAGACTCTCAAGTCTTTTTTTTATTAAAGATTTTATTTATTTATTTGAGAGATAGAGCGAGAGCAACACAAGCAGGGGGAGCAGCAGGCAGAGGGAGAAGCCCGCTGAGCAAGGAGCCTGATGCAGGGCTTGATCCCAGGACCCCAAGATCTGGACCTGAGCTGAAGGCAGATGCTTAGCCAGCTGAACTCCTAAGTCTTAAGATACGCAAAATGACTGGATTCCCGTCCCTGTTTGCTCTTCTGTCTCCGTATAGTGGGCAGGCTATAGGGGAGATGGAAGGGGGAGACAGTGGACAGTGAAGCCATCCCCTCTAACAGAAAGCAAGGCTTCAGGGCTACACTTGCAGTGAGGGGGGAAGATCCCTAGCTCAGGTTATTCCCCATGGTGACAAAATATATCCTCCAAGCAGGTGGCATAAACCCTGGCAGATCAAACAAGCATACTGCGTTCCAGGAAAAGGTGATGATAAATACTCATTGCTGAATGTAGCCTAAGTAGGCTATGGAACTTCCAGAATAAAAACAAAAGCAACAACAAAAAACAAAACCAAAACCCCCAATATCTTTGGATATCAAGAAAGCAAAAGCAAATTGCCTACAAGGGTTGGGGGTGGTTTGGAAATCAGGCTGACCATGGGCTTTCTTCATAGAAATCATCAATTCCCAAAGATCATGAAATAATGTCCCCAAAGCTCTGGGGGTATCTTAGAGTATTGCCTAAGAACATTACATACAGGTATGCTATCATTTAACTCTAAAGACCAGGCGGATGTATATTTCTAAATGTAAAAGAACTTGTGAGCACATCATCCATGAGCCCTTAGGCAGGGCTTTACTTGGTAAGGACAGAGCCAAATAAGTAACGGGTAAAAGCAAAGAATTCAGGAATTCAGAAAAACTGATGGGGATCACAGAATCCATCCAAAAATAGAATTGCAAACAATTGTGAGGGTTACAATTGTCAAATATGAATATTATGAATCGTATTAAAATAATAACTAATAAAGATGGGAAAATAAAAGATACCTTCATACAGAATGGGGGATCAGTTGACATTGTTTATAATACAAACATGTAGTTTAAGAAAATAGTGATCACAAGATATAATGCTTCTCATAATCTCTTTGGTTAACTTTATGGGAATTGTTAACAAATTTGTGTGTGTGTGTGTTTGGTAAAGAACTATTTCAAGTTCAACAATTCCTTCTGTTTCACTTCTGTGTTTTTTCTTCTTCTGATAAATTCATGTAAAATTAAATTTAATACTTTTTATGAAACTAGCACATATGGTATTATCCCATTTTTATTAAAGTATTTCTGACTTTTTCTCTACATATGTACCTGATTATTTGGCTTCCTCCTCTTATAAATGCAGAGACAGTTATCTGCAATGATGTTTACCTAATGTTAATAATGGTTATTTCCAGGTGATAGTTCACTTTGATTTTGTGATTTTCTGCATTGCTTCAATTCTTTATAACAAACACAGATTTTTTGAAAAAAAACTATACAGTGATTTTTTTTTCCCTGTTAGTTGTGGTAAAGTAGAAAACGCTGAAAACAATTATGCCAAGGAGTTAACAGTGTTTTTAATTCTGCGTGCTGGGAATAGGATGATTTTCTTTTCTAGTTAGTATTTTTTTCTATGTTTTTCAAATATTCCAAATGAAAAATTCTACATTCAGTAAAGGGATGCAAATAAAGATGACACAGGCATTTTTTTTTTTAAAAGATTGTATTTATTTATTTGAGAGAGAGAGAGCACAAGCGGGGACGGGGCAGGCAGCGGGAGAGGGAGAAGCAGACTCCCTGCTGAGCAAGGAGCCGGAGCCCGACGTGGGGCTCGATCCCAGGACCCTGAGATCATGACCTGAGTCGAAGGCAGATGCTTAACTGACTGAGCCACCCAGGCGTCCCAAAGACACAGGTATTTTGCCAAAGGCACACTTTGAAGGAAAGCAAATCACCCTAGTTCTGGATGTTGACTAAGTCTGTGGGAATGACAAGGACACAGCTGGCTAGTGTTATAGGAACCACTGCTGGAGACTCAGAAATTCAAGTCTAACCCGTGACCGACTGCAGACAGAGCCTGCGGACTCTTTGATTTAAGATGTGACTATTTTGGCAACGGTTGGCATGGGTAATGGGTGGATAGATTAGATGATAGATAGATGATAGATAGATAGATAGATAGATAGATAGATAGATAGATAGATAGACAGATAGACAGACAGACGGACAGAATGGGATCCAGAGGAGCATCCTGGATGGAAAGAGCCAGATGATGAAGAACAAAAGAATCTTGACTGGAACACTTCTCCCCTCCCTACATGGGACGAGGGACTTCTCAAATCTTGCATGTATTTAATGGGGTGTCTTGTAGAGACTGGATTTTAAAATAAAGCTGGAAGTGAAACACCGTGTCTGGGGGCCGGCAAACATTTGAAGCTGTCTAGGAAGGAGATTGGAATTCCCTTTGGGAAGTTTTGGGAGGGAACCCTTTGTTGAGGCCTTTGGTCAGGGCCGCAAGCACCTGTCCGTTTTTCTTGAGGGATCTCTGAAACATGAGTGAAGGGCCCCCAAGGCAGAGGCCGTAGCCTGAGATGTTCCGTGTCTTGTTCTGAATGTACCTGGTAGGTCGGGAGAGTCCGGTCCCGGGGAGTTCGGGGTCCCACTTGCACCCTACTCCCCCAGCCAACATCTGGACTTACAGAACTCTTGTGCTGGCTTATTCACATCCTCTCATCTCCTGACACCCCCAGAGCTGAGATTGAACCAGGCCAGAAGAGGTGTGCGAGCCGCACCCCGTTTCCCTCAGATGGGGGTGACCGTGTGTGGAACTGGGCATGCGTCCCTCTGGTACTTCCCTCACTGAACAGGTCAGCGCCTTACCCCGAGAGCATTTCGATTGTCAGGACAGGGCCCTGCTGCTCAGACCACACCGGCAGAGCCTGGGAGCCGTCCCGAAGGAGAGGGATAGCTTGGGTAAGAAGGGACACAGGCCTTCCTTGGGTGAGGGGAGGGTTTTCTCCTCTCTCTGGGGCCAAAAGGAGGGGAGTGTGAGGTGTGGAGACTCCTGGAGACTCCTGGGGCTCCTGGGAACGAAGCCGCTCCCCTCCACATGGAGTCTTGCTAGCAGGTGGGCAGACATTGTGAAGCCAGGGTTTAGACTCCGGATTTGAAGACTAGCAACTTCTCCATGTTGTACATACATCATTCCTCAACCTTAAACAAACTCGTGTGGAATGTGGATGTTGACTAAGTCTGTGGGAACGACAGGGACACAGCTGGCTAGTGCTATAGGAACCACTGCAGGAGACTCAGAAGTTCAAGCCTTAGTGGTCTTAGTGGAGTCTGAGGCTGGAGACACTGGCTTGCGTCCAGGGCTGAGAGGCAACGCTCATGAGGAGGTGAGGATTTGGGGGGCAGTGGCCCGGACAACTGGATTACGGGAAGGCAGGCAGGGATCCCCATATATAGTAGCTGAACAGGTGCGGGTGGGGGGTTTGAATCATCAGAAATAACCAGAATGTCCCATGAACGTGCTCAGAAATCCTTGAAGGGGAGTCCCAGGAAACAGCAGTCCCCCCCTGCACTTGAGATGGATGCTGGGGCAGCAGTTGGTGGGTTCTTAAAGGAAAGATGAGCCCAGCAATGCAGAGGCCTGGAGGCATGGGGTTTACATGTGAGGGCGCTCAGGCCGAGTGTGCACCTGTCCGCTCTCATTCCACAGTGGATGCCCAGTCCTCCTCACCTGGGCATTTGGGGGCTGCCCCGAAACCCTGAATTTGAAGACGCTTTCTGCCATGGCCAAGGGGAGGGCCGTGAGCCAGTTGCAGCCAGCTGACCGAGGTGACCAAGATCCCAGGAGCAGGGAGTGGTGTGGGTGTGATCCCTTAGGGCAGGGGGCTGGAGAGCGGGCTTTCTGCCTGGGATCCCACCGGCTCCTATAAGAGCCTTCAGGCTGCTGTCCCAGCTGGACTTTCTTCTGTCGACCTTGTATTTTAGGCAACGTATACAGGAGTGGTTCTAGGGACCCACATTTCCTTGTTCTCCACTTCACTTCACCCCTACAACGAGGCTGGCGGAAGATTGACTTTTTCTCTTTCCTACCCCATCTCCCCCCACCCTACACCTCCAGCGTGTTTTGTTGCTGTTTTAAAACCAACACTTATCTTCTTCTTTTTTTCACCTAACTAATATATGCCCACTGGAGAAACCTGATCCCTTTTGATTTGGGAGAGGGTGAGCTTCCAGAAGCTTGTTAGGTATCGCTGTGCAGCTGCTTTGTCTTTGGGTGGCCCGACCAAGGGCCCCCTGCTGCTGTGTCCGAGCGCCACTGTGGGGCGTCTTCTGGGGCTGCCCTTCCCCTGGTGCCGCGGGGGGCGCCAGGGGTCTCTGGGCAGTGCTAGCCGCGGTAGTAGCCCGGCTTGGCAGGAAGAGGGTGCTGTGGAGCCAGGCGCCAAGCCCTTGAAACTCTGCGCCCGCCCGGCCCGCCCCCCAACCCCAACCACACCTTGAAGGATTCACCTTGGACGACCCACCTGGTTTGTTGCAAATCCTCTGCTTGGTCCAAAGGTGCCTCACCAGCAAATTCCACCACATTATTGAACGCTTATTATGTGCAGGGCCTTCAGGCACCAGGGTAGGGCACCTTAAAAACTCGATCATAGTTAATCCTCACAATAGCCCTATAAGAAAGATATCATAATTCCTATTTCACAGGAGGGAGCAAACAGAGACTTAGGAAGGATCAGGAAGTCGTTCAAGGTCAAGATCATCCAGTCAGCAAGGAGAGGAGCCGAGAATCCCAACTCACACCACTAAGCCCAAAGCCCACGCCTGGAGCCACTTCTCTGGGTTGCCCCAGAGCTGGGCTGAGAAAGCACCTCCCTTCTCACAGGGGAGGGCAAGGTCTGGGCACAGTAGCGGGAGGCCCGCTAGCCCTGCTCACGGCTCAGTAGCTCAGGAAGCTGCCTTGTTACAGGTGTTGCTCTGGTTTCTGCAGAGAGCCGTGGGGCCTGACCAGCAAGGGGAGGCTTATCTTCAGGTTAGATCTGATGGGGATGCTGCAGTGCAGGGTATTGTGTGGGGCATGGGGGGCGTGGCTGCTCACCCTGGGTTACACCAGGGCTGTGAGGGCTATTGCCAACTCAGGAACCACTCCAGGCCTGGCTGATCCCCACGCATCTTTGGGGTGGGCTGGGGGTCATGCTGAGTCATGTCTCCAGCAAGGAGGAAGGTGTGGAATCACCCCATGAGGCTCCCTATCCATGGATCACAGTGACAGGAGACTGTTTCGAAATGCGGCTGTGAGGTAGGGACGGGGGGTTGCCCTCTGGGGCATGGGGAAGCCTGGGCAGGTCTTTTCAGTCTAAGCTTCCTGAGATGCCCCCTGCCCACCAGAACCAACTTCTTAGAACCAGAAGTACAGATGAAATGAACCAAAAGAGGAACTTGTAGATCACTTTGTCCGATATCTGCATTTTTTGGATGAGGGAACTGAGGTTTGAGGGGAGCTGTGACTCATCTAAGTGGCAAAACCAGTGAGGGGCCAAGGTAAGCTGGCTCCTGAGCCCTCACTATACATGTGGGCCGCACAAGACCTTCTTTAACAGCGACCCTGGGGTCTTTTCCCAACGTATTACAGACCAAGTCCACCCCCTCCCCTTTCTCCTCCTCCTAGGCCAAAGCATTCCCTTTTGCTACCAAGTTGTTCATTCCTGCTGCCAGGCCTTTGCCCACACTGTCCCTTTGCCTGGTCCTGCAGTGGATGCTCGTCTGTCCCACTGGCTTGCCTATAGAACTCCTCCGCATCATTTTCAACCTAGATCAAATATCTCCTCCTCCAGGAAGCCTCCCCTAGTCTCCCCAACTGGAGACTCCCCAGCAGTCTCCCTTTTTAAAAAGATTTTATTTATTTATTTTTTTGAGAGAGAGAGAGAGAGAGAGAGAATGAGCCAGGTGAGGGGCAGGGAAGCAGGCTCCCGGCTGAGCAGGGAGCCTGACGTGGGACTCGATCCCAGGACCCTGGGATCATGACCTGAGCCGAAGGCAGACGCTTAACCAACTGAGCCACCCAGGCGCCCACCCCTTCCTCCTCTTTACCTCTGAACCTTTTGTTTGGGCTTTTCTATAGGGCCATTTATCTGCTTTCTCTCTTTTTATCACAAAGTTTACAAAGTGCACTTTTTCCTTGGGACACTGGGGATGAAAAGGGTGAATACTGTAAAGCGCCTTCCTCCCCTCCCCCACTGTTTGGACGTAAGAAATCTAAGACTCAAGGATGTTAGATGACTAAGGAGTGGGGGAGCAGACCCAGGCCTTGGACTCCCACACCATGTGGACAGGAGCTAGCCTCCTCCCTTTGCAGAATCACCTCTGTTGTCTCCAGGAATGGAGCCTCTGGAGTTGTGCAGGGCACAGCCTGTGCCACTGTATTCTTCAGCCTTGCCTTGGTGCCTGACTCAGGGCCCCAAGTGAGGCAGATGCTCAATAAATGTGGGTGAACTCAGCAGAACCGCAACTCGGAGATAGCTTTCTTTTCTTTTCCTTCCCTCCCTGCTTCCTTCCTGAACCTGTTTTTTCCCCCCTTTTACTCCTTGCGTTTTCCACTGAATTTTTCATTGGGAAGAAGCACTTTTAGAGATGTGAAGCACCCGCTTTGCAGGGCCTCAGCTTTGATGAATCTTTGATGCCGTCGACGCTGGGGAGGCAGCGGTGGTCTCTGACTGAAGAGGGGAGGGAAGGACGGGGAAAGGTCTCTAAGGACCTGATTCCTCCTCGCCTAACCCAACCCTGCTGCTCGCCTGGTGGGCCAGTTGTGCTCCGCACTATGCCTTGTGGGCGCATGTTGGGGGCATGGTTGGGAGGAGGCAGGAGAGTGTGAGCCCGAGTGGGAGTGGCCAGCGCGCCTTGGGGGCGGGGCCTCTGGTAGCGTGCTACCCCTGAAACCACCCCTCCACTTCCCCTGGCTTCTCTGAAGGCTTGGAGGTCCTACCGATTTCTAGCCGTGTGGCTTTGGCGGGTCATTTGGCCTTTTTGAACCTTAGATCTTCAGCCAAACATTGGAGATGCTATATCCCTCCCTCCCAAGGCCATTGGGAATGAATGAGTGCCTGACTCACACCACAGGCTAAATAAGTATCAGTCCTCCTACCCCTCTGTTCAAATCCAGCTCTCAGCGCCTGGCCAGGCAGGTCTCTTCAATGTGAGTGCCACGCCGTGGGCGGGCCCTGCCAGGGGCACTGATGCTGGGCTGTGGGCTGTCTGCGCCAACGGTGGAGGACAGCCCGCGACCAGAGTGCTGTCCCTGGCGTGCGTCTAAAGGGACTCAGGGTTGTGCGTGTGGCTCCACCAGCCTCTTCTGGGGGAAACCCCGTGCCCGAGTCACAGCCGGGTGACCTGTGACGCCCGCCACAGGAGCCTGGCCAGAGTGGCGGCAGACGGAGGGGATGACCGCAGGGGACATTTGGGAGTGGCGGGAACGCCAGCCCTTCGCCCCTGACTTGCCTCTCTGCACGGCCTCTGTCAGGGTTCTGGGACCATTAGCAGGTGGGCGGGGGGGAGGGGGAGACTTGTATTGGGGCTCTTCCCCTGTAGTTGGCTTCATCCTCAGGATTCACTTTTACCAAACCACACAGGCGTGGACCCCGCCGCAGGCCACTGCTGGGGCACCTCGGCTGGGCCCCTCTCTCCTGCACTTCCTTTTCCCTGGCGCTTCTCCGTTGGCTGAGGAAGAACTGCTGGTCTACCAAGGCCAGGTTCAGCAGGCGACCCAGACATTCCCCCAGCAGGTGACCGCACAGCGTGAAGCACCCCCCCCCCCCCCCCCCCCCCACCCTGTTAGTCTGCATTCATTTGCATCCCCCTAGGGTCCAGCTGGCCCGGAAGGCCCTTCTGACTCGGGCTGTGATTCTGTGATGAATCTCCTGAATGCATAATGCACTGTGGAGGCCTTTCCCGAGGCAGGGACATCAGGGAACTCCCTGACAACCCCCCTGGTTCTTCTCTCTCACTGCCTTTGGGGCTGGTGTCAGGGGCTGGCAGCTGTCTGAGATTTCCCCCTCTCTGTGGGGTTGACAAGACACCCGAGGTGTAATCCCCACCACCTCTCCCCACTCCCCCACATAGTGCTCTTAGTCAGCCACACCTGAGGGTGAATTACTTCAATCAGATCGCCGGCCCCATGAATGCCCCCAAGGGAAGGGCTTTCAGACGAAGTAGAGCCAGTGCCTGAATCCCTCTGCCTTTCAGAATTTCCCCAGCCCCGTGTCAGTCCGTACAGCAGCAGAGTAGAATGGGTGGGAAGAGAGCTGCCCTTGGCATCAGAAGGCCTTGTTTGAGCAGATGGATGTGCTTTGGGGAGGGCAGGTCTGGGGGACTCCAGGAGGGCCCCAGGAGGCTGGGAACTCAGGGGGTCTTCATCTGGGCCTTCGCTCCCTGGGTGAGGTGTAGCCGGGCCGTGCACTCTTGCCAGCTTGCTGTCCAGGCTGCCCTAAGAGGTCAGCGTCACAGCCCAGGCACTCGAACATCTGGTCGCCAGCAGGGGTCACTGTTTTGGAGTGAAGGCCAAACTGGAGGGCTGCTCCTGGGTTTGGGGGGAGGCTGGGACCTGGAAAGTGAAGCGGCTGACACTCTGTTAGGGATGGGGGTGTTCGCCTCTTGCTGGCAATTCTTTGGCAGCCAAGCTTGATTTTGGCTTCCAAATGTGAGCCTTCCTAACAGAGGCACGGGACCCCCTGAGCTCCCCTAGGGCGGGGAGCGCCGGGTCAGGCTCCACCACACTCACATCCTGCACCATCACGGCTCACGTGGCCTCTGAGCACCTTGGGAAGGCGGCCTGTGCAGTCAGGAGTTGGGGGCCTGGGGCTGACTCGCTGGGTCACACTGGGCGGCTCACGGCCTCTCTCGAGGTCCTGTCTGTGCAGTGAGGGGTGGGTGACATCTTTGCAGGCAGAACTTCACTGATACTAAGTTTTTACACAAACCTGACTCTGGTGGAGCTCCCAGTAACTTCATGCTGCGGGGGACGGGAGCTAGTGCAAAGCCCCTCTCTTTCATCACAGATGGAAGGCTCTACACCCCGAGGCTCATGGTGACTTGTCCCGACTCGCAGAGCCCAGTTTCGGCAGAGCCAGGCCTTGTGGCTGCAAGACACAGCTGGGGCCTGCTGCCCCTGGTGGGCTTGGGGTGATTTAGGGGAAGTCACACACACATTTCTGCAGCCACGTGGCCACATCATGGCCAGCCCTGCCATGCCAGCCTGCCACGGGGTCAGGGCTCCAGAGCCTGGGGCTTTTGGTCAACGCTACCCCTTTGGTTTACAGCAGAAATGACTAAGGCCCAGAGGGGTCAGGGCCCCTGGCAAGGTCACCAACAAGTTGGGAACAGGGTGGAAACTGACCCTGGTCTCCTGACTGTTCTTTCCATGTGACCCTGGGTTCATCTCTCTCTCTCTCCAGAAAGCTCTGCTATAGATACCAGCTGCCAATTTTCTGTTTTCCCCCACCCACACACATGGAAACTTTCTTTTATACTCTCTCTGGGGCTTGAGTTGGTACTCCTTTCTCTCTCTTTTCTGACCCCCCACATAACTGCTTGCTACCACAGCCATTTGTCCCTCCATCCATCCCTCCATCCATGCGCTCCCTCACTGAACAAGTGTTTGTGGGCATCTCCAAGTGCCAGACTCCGTTCTGGACCAAACAGACCAGTCTCTGCCCTCTAGAAAAGGGACAGAGTCTTCAAATGGATAATTCCACCAGCAGGTAATGAGACCTGTGGCCCATGCCATGAAGGAAAAGCACAGGGTACCGGGAGAGTGTAGAACTAAGTCCTAGACCAGGCTGGGCCAATCATGGCATCTTCCTCCTGGAGGTGACATTCTTCTACCCCCTCCTGAATGCCGCCAGCAACTTGAGGTCAGAAACCTCGAGATCTCTCCCTCTGGTGTCTCATTAGCAGAGAGCCTAGCGGGGTCGCCAGCGGTGCCCTAGGAAGCCCTGGGAGGCTGAGTAGGGAGGGGAATGAGCACATCCGCTGGATGCTGGCGGGGCTGCTGCAATAAAATCTGGGGGCAAATTCTTTATCCTCCTTGAGCCTCAGGTTCATCATCTGTAAACTGAGGGTATAAATGGCCGGCCCCAAAGGGTAGAAAGTGGTGACAAAGAAACCGTCCCTCCTCACCTTTGACTTGACACTGAGAATCCATTATCTCAAGCCTTCCTGTTTTTTTCCTTGTTCTGGCTTCTTCCTTTTCCACATTGTGATCAAATGAACGACAGACGTGGGTAGGATGTGACTGGTAGGGAGGGGTTGCTGCTGGAAGGAGCACAGGTTTAGGATCTGAGGACCAGGGCTCGAGTAGCTCGCTGCGTGGATGTGGGCAGATTGCTCTCTCTGGACCTTATTTTGCTCATCTGTAACCTGGGTCTGCCTCTTTCCCAGGGGACGGAGGAGGTAGGTGTCAGCGCCTGTCACTGTTGAGCATGGAGACCTCTCCCTGGTTCTTCTGCCCAGAGAAGGATGCTGGGTGGGCTCGGTCGCGGGCTGAGGGTCCGGCGGGTGCACGGGTAGGATGAAGGCCAGGCCCGCCCCGCTGCGGGCACCCGACCTGGCCCCCCGCCCCGCCACTAGCCGTGTGAGGCCCGAGGCTCCTGTGCTGTGGGCTTCAGTTGGAATAAACAAGCAGCGCTTGGATGGAGGGGGTGGTGTCGAGGAGGGCGGGCCCAGCTGGCTTCCAGATGCAGGCATGACTACCGCACGAGGGGACCCAGGGGGGCTCATTATTGGCTCTGCCTCTACCGCTCCCTGCTCCCGACCCGGGAAGCGCTGTCCTTCCTGCGGGGCCATCAAAAATTCAGAGCAGAAGATGGCAGAGCTGCCAGGCAAGGGTGAGCAGCCCCTCCTGGCCTCCAGGTGAGCCAACCCTCCCTGAGGCTGATGCGCCTACCCGCGCGTGGGGGCCTGGAAACCTGTACCCTAGCCTTTAATCCTTTCCCTCTTAGCGATGCTTCCCACGCCCCTCGCTTACCATTGTTTCTTTTCTTCCCCCCCTCCCCCCCCCTTTGGCCCTGCCCTTCTGTCAGGGCTGGCTCCCCCCCCCCGCCGCCGCCCATCTCCATGGCTCTCTCTTTCCTTTCATTCATTCAGCAACTTAACTGGCCACCTCCTTCTTACTCAGCCCAGGGGCTAGGTGCACGCCAGGATGGTGGGTTGCGTGGTTGGCAAGAGCTGGTTTTTCTCAAGTGAAAATACCCACGGAGGGGCGCCTGGGTGGCTCCGTCGTTAAGCATCTGCCTTCGGCTCAGGGCATGATCTCAGGGTCCTGGGACGGAGCCCCATGAGGGGCTCCCTGCTCCATGGGGAGTCTACTTCTCCCTCTCCCTCTGACCCTCCCTCTGCTCGTGCTCTCTCTCTCTCTGTGTGTGTCAAATAAAGAAAATCTTAAAAAAAAAAAAAAAAAGAAAATACCCATAGAGCCCCAAGGTATAAAACAGACCAGAGAGAGCTCTACCATCTCAGCTTTGCCCTCTTGGGCCCATAGATGGGTGGGGAGGGGTCCCTGAACAGTGTGGTTTGAAATCCATAGCTCTGGTCCAGACCCCCTTGTTTCATACAAAAGAGAGCCAGGCCCTGAATGGAGAGGGGTTTGCCCAAGGTCACTCAGTGGGTTGATGGTAGAGTGGGGACTGGAGGCCATGTGCCCCGAGTGTCTTCTAGGTTAGCTGTAACTTCTCACAGAGCCCCCCTTGGTCTCTGCATGGAGACCTGAGTCTCTCCTCCTGCATGCTAGGCTTGTGCTGTGACCTCCCACATGCTTTCTGAAGGTGAGGCAAAGCCAAGGGATGACAGAGGAAGCAGGCGGTATCCAGGCGAAGTGGCTCTCATGTCAGGGCAGCTGTGATGGGGAAGAAGCCCCCAGAAGGTACCCTGATGGCAGCTGTGGACCTTGAGGGAGGAGGAGGGGGGGCAGCCCAAGCCCTTCTCCTTGATCAGAAGGGTTGACATAAATTAATAGATTCCACAGAGTGATCTCAAACAATATCTCAGGCCCATTCATTATTTTTCACTCCATCCAACAACAACTAGTGAGGTAGTTTTATTGTTCTCGTTTGCCTGAAAAGGAAACGGAGGTTCAGAGAGGTTAAGTGACTTGCTCAAGGTCACACCGCCAGTGGCAGAGCTGGGATCTAAAACCAGTCTGTCTCCAGAGCCAGGCCCAAGCACCACACTGGAAGGGGTTTGGTGACGCTGGGCTCTGTGAGATCCTGAAGATTTGGAGTACCCACAGGTGATGCTCCTTCTCCTCCCCAACCCTAGACACACCTAGTCATTGTGAGGACTCTGATTGGCCTGTCCAGGGGAGGGAATGGGATCTTGGCAAAGGGGCTCTGACATGTAGCACCTGGTCATGCTCTCTGATGAAGACATTATGTGCCTTCATTCATCTGCTGCCCCCAGACAAGGAGCATGTCTTGCAAGTTCCTGTAAAAAGCTGTTTGTTTTGACCTCAGAAGCTACGTCTGCGTAGGCTGAGTCTGAGATTCTGGACTCTGATGCACATTGTTAAGACGTTTGGCCTGATGACTGGTCACAAGGATATTTAAAGCAGGCAGCCGTTGCCTCTGACGTGTGGGGGGATCTCCAAGCATATATACGCACCCTCTTGGCTCCTCTTCCTTCTACTGGGGGCTGGCACTTCCCTGTCTCCTCATAGAATTGCTCAGTATGTTTGGCTTTTCAAATCCTGGATGTTCCCAGAGCCTAGACGTACGTTCTGTTGTGAGCTCCCAGACAAGAAAATTCAAGATATTTTCACCTCTTGCTCTTGGCATGGGGGAGGAGAGGGGAACCCCTCTTCTCTCGCTGGCCTGGATGTGGTGGGCACCAGGAACCACCTGCTTTTCCTGCCCGCCTGCCCGCTGGAGAGGAGTGGTGAGTGTTTTCCTCCTGACTGGGTTCATTAAGCCCAGGAACTTCGACGTGGAAGAGAGAATTTCCTCATTTCATAAAAATTTAAACTAATGTGCAGAGGCAGACGGGTCCTACCTAGTTAGTTCCTCTCTCCTGCCTAGAGATAGTTAGTGATCTCTCTTCCTGGCAAGAGATAAGGCCCTGGAGGAAAACAGAAGCAGCTGATGGGGGGATGATTCGTTCTGGTGGGGGCGTGTTACCTTATGGGGAACTCATGATTAATCAGCATTGACTGAATACTGACTGCATGCCACAGACAGCATACATTCTTGATTCCATTTTATTTGCACCTATAGCCCTGTGAGCTAAGGATTTGTTCCCCTAATTTCACAGGTGGGGAAACCAACATTCAGAGAGGTGAAGTGACTTGCCGAAAGTCACCCAGCTAGAAGCTGGCAGAGCTGGTCTCCAACGTGAGTCTGCAAGCCGCGAAGGCCTGAGCTGAGGTCAGTACCACGTATGTGGCTTTCTGAGGGAGCAGCAGTGCGGACAGCCTCTGGGTGGTGAGGTCAGGTTTGGAAAATGCGGGCTTCTTGCCTGCTAGCTTGGGGACTGGGACTCTCCTCGCTTGGACCCGGGTGGGACCCGTTCAGGGGCAGGTGGGATGGAGCTTGTTGGGGAAGCAGTTGACAAACTGCATTCCAGCCCAAAAGTCCCCAGTGCTTCCTCTGTGCTTTGGGAGAAGGTTTTGGGGTCAAACGTGGGGGGTTTGGATCTCGGCTGTTCTCGAACTTATCACATGCCAGGTTCAAGTCACTTACATTCTCTCTGCCTCAGTGTTCCCATCTGTGCAATGGGGCTAAGGGCAGCATCTACCTCTTAGGATGCACTTGAAGGTCAATGAGACAAGGTGTCTGTAAACAGCCTTCGCCCAGTGCCTGGCCCGTGGGAGGCATTCACAACGTATTAGGTCCTCTCTACGAATCCTTTCCAGAGCCACACTCTGAATTCTTGGCATCTCACTTTGCCGTATTGTCTGCTCTGCCCATCGCAGCTCTATCCCTGGTGGTGGAGGGACAGGGTCTCCCTTGGTCACCATGGGGCCCTTGCTGTGCCCACGTGTGGGAGGAGCCCACACGACTCATCAACGATGTGTGAGGCAGCAATGGAAGGTGCCTGCTCCCGCAATAGCGCCAATTGTCCTGGGGGTCTCCCTGGCCTAAAGGTTCTGAGCTTCCCCTAGAAATGCTGAGCAGAGGACACCGTTCTCCTGAGGTCCGTCAGGGGCAGGGGGCATCCCTGGGAATGTGACCAGGTTACAGAGGTGTCACTGAGCCCAGTGCATGCCTAGGGAGCTCAGGACCTCTCTGGGGGTCATGTCTTGTGCTTTCCAAAGCTTAGAAAAGGCCTGTTTCAGCCCTGGAGAAGTTATGAGTCATGTAAGCAGCGTGGACAGAAGACCTCTGCTCTCCCCGGGGCCTGGCAGTGGCAGGTTGGCCTGATCAAGGAAGACACTGCTGGAAGGGGACATTCAGACGGCCAGTGTGGGGAAGCTGCCAGGGTGAGAGGTGGGACACGGTCACGGCGAGGCAGGGAAGGAGAATCCCAGGCCCTGTGGGTGGCTTTATCATTGATTTCTCCACACAGCCTTGTGGGGCACGGCCGTCTTGCAGGAGAGAGAAATGAAGCCCAGGGAGGCAGGCACTGTGCCTCCAAAGTCACACCACCGGTAGCGAGACCCGAGCCTGCGTTATCGCCACGGCTGCTTGGAGATTCCGCGCGTGGCTGCTAGTGCCGGATGCGCGCGCTAATTAAGCCACCAGTTAGCATCCGCTCTTAGTCATGAGCATGGGAGAGCCAAGGGATGATTCAGCCACCTCTGGGTGGACAAAAGCAGCTACCCCTTGGAGCTCATCGGGAGGAGAGCATGACGGGGGCTCACGGGGCAGACCTCCAGAGGTCCCTTCTGTCCTTGGCAGTTCAGTATTCTCTGAGGCAGAATCTGGGCCTGCATTTCGGATCATAGCATGTCTGTGCTCACATCCCACTGTCCCACCGGAGGGGCTCTGCCAGGCTTCCCTGTCCACGCCGGCTGGGGGGCTGGTGCCAGGTGGTACCAGCCTCCCCTCCTCCTCCCTGACCCCCACCTGGACCCGCCTGCCCCTGAAACCCAGAGAGATAGGCAGCCCCTGTGCTTTTAAGCCAGGCTGTACCCGGCAGGTTAACATGTTTTATTTAATTCAGCAAAAATGTATCATGGGCTAGACATGGTACACTGGTTAGTCAGAGGCTTCTCCCCGCAAGGAGCTCATAGTCTGGGACGGGTATGAGACAAATAACCAGGCCGTCACCGTGTGGCGTGTGTACGGATGAAGTGACGGTGCATTAAACCCAGCCTGAGGAAGCAGAGAGAACCTCCCAGGGAAGAGGTTTTTAAATAAGTCTCAAGGGGGAACAGCTGGAATTAGGAACCCCGTGGCCCTTGTGGGCAGCAGGAAGACCAGGAGCCCCCGTGCGCCCCCTTCCCCATGCAACCAGACCTCCAGCCTAGCTGATGGCTGGGATGCCAACCCGGGGACTTCTGCAGCATGGTTACTGTGGATGGATTTGCATCAGAAGTGTCTTGTTCAAGCTGGGCAGTCCAGAGCTCCTTCCTGGTCCTACAGGATTGGATTCTGGAGGGTTGGGGGAGTCCGGGAATCTGTGTTCTATAGCAATGGCGTGTCCACAGAACCCACTTTGATAACACTGTGTTAGGAGGGGGACCTGTTCCCTTGGACCCAGCCCATGCCTGATACAATGGAAGCCTCAAATAAATTAGAAGCAAAAACAAGGAATAACGTAAAATAAAAAATAAAATAAAAAACTATAATATAATTCAATTAAAATAGAAAAGGTATACTTTGTCTTCTTTCACTGTGAGTTTATTACCTCTCCGGGGGAGAGAAACCACTCATATAGAAAAGACTCCTACCCCTGTGCAGCCTGAGGGGCCCCAAAGGCTCTGTCTGCCCCCATGGGACACTGTTCAACTTGGCCTGCCCAGATCAGACTGGCCGGGCTGAGGGAGGTCCCGGTGGGGGGGGTTGGGGCAGATGCGAGGCAAGGAGACAGGGGCAAGTAAACTCTCCACCACTGCATCACATCCAGTTCAGCCAACATTTAAGGAGTGCCTCCTGGGCGTGCTGGGCCCTGGGCTCCCTGCTGAGGATAGGCGAGAAACGGCCACTGCCACCCCTAGAGGAAGCAACTGTCCAGAAAGGCAGGCACACAGGTCCTAAGAAACAACATCTCGGCGTGTTACTGCAACAGCGAGAGAAGGCGATCGCCCGATCATAGCGTAACCGTGAAGATGTGGGGTCGGAGCTCGGTGCCATCACAGCCCAGCTGGGGGACCTGGGGCAAGTCCCTACCATCGCTCGGTGTTGGGTCCTCATCTGTGAAACAGGATCACGTTAGAACATACCGCAGAGTGCCTAAAGAGGTGTGAGGGTGAAGCGTGTCATGAATTTGGCCCCTTGTCGGGCCTGGGAATGACTCAGCAACGTTACTTCTGTTGGTTATAATGTGCAGAAGAGAAAGTGAGGACCTCATCAAGGTAGGGATTGGGGCAGTGATAGGTAGATGAGTTTCCGAGGAGGGAAACGAGCTCATCAGGCAGGTGGGGACGGGGTGGCGGGGGCGGGGGGCCTTTGGAGGCAGTGGGAACACGATGTTTTAACGGCTGCCTGAAGCACACGCTAATGCATTGTCTTTAGGAATGTGGTCAGAGAACTTTAACCGTGGGGTGGGGGGAGTGACTTGAGGTGAGCAGGATGGGAGGGGAATGGGACGTGAAGCTGTGGCCTTGCTGGGTGGGGGTGCCCTTAATGCGAATATGATGGAGCTAACAGGGACGGCTACAAGCTGTAATCATGCGGCCACCTCTGGTGCGGCGGCACCTGCAGCAGACATTGCTAATCAATCCCAGAGCTCTTCCTTGCTGAGCCAGGATGTGACTGCAGCGTCATCATCGAGTTCTCCAGGTAGCCACTACCAGCTGACTGGCATCAACCTGTAAGTTGAAGGCTCTTTGCCATCCCCGAGAGAGGACTAGATACTGGTCCGGCCTGAACCCGCTCACATGTCCCTGCCCCCAGCTGGGAGTCTCATGAAGCCTTTCCTGGCTTTGCCACACTGGTTTGGGCTGCAGTGGCCTGGCAGGCTGTGGCCTTCCCTTCTCTTAGACCGGCCTTTTTGGGTTCTGTGTCCTAACCGCGGGTCTGGGAGGCAGCTGGAGCAGCCTGCATTCGAGGTTTGGCTGGCCTTGGCCTGTTCCACCCCACGCTCCCCACAGTGAGGATAGCAGCACCGCCCAGCCCTGGCCAGCGTTGGACTGCGTGGGTGGGCAGGTCTCTCTGCTGGATCTGGCTCGCTCTCCACCGGCGTGTAGCAGCTGTGGCCCAGGGCCTCCACATCGGGCCCAAGGACAACTTGCAAAGCTTGCCTGAGATGCTTCCAGTGTGGGCAGAGCCTCATGGTGCATGTGTGAGTGAGGGATGTGGGCAGGGCGGGGCTCAGTCCGAGACGGGCCACTGTAGCAGGGACCAGAAATAGCCCAGACAACACCACATAGTACGGGCATGCTCCGTTTATGAAAGCCTACACTTGGAGAGGCAGGAGCAAGGAGCACAGACTTGGTGTCCAGATGGCCTGGAGGCAAAGCCTGGTTCTGCTGCTTACCAGCTCTACCACTTAGCTTCTCTGTGCCTCAGTTTTCTCATCTGTAAAGTGGGGACAATAGTAGTATCTCTTCATGGGTTTGTTGCAAGGGATTGACTGAATGACTCTAAGGGACGTGCTGACCCTGAGTAACATGACATAAAGACTACGTGGGGCATATTACATGTTTATAATACATACGTTACTATCCATTAGAAGGAAGGAAGGATAGAATGGGTATACAAAGGGCTTGTGAATGAGATGGAATGGAGCCGAGCAGGACTTTGCAGGACCGAGAAGCTCCCTAAAGGGGTCACAGCCATAGTGGCTCCAGCTTGGTAGAAGTCAGTGCCTCCCTCCCAGCTATCAGGGGGCTGGGGCCGCCTGCCAGTCCTGCCCCACCACATTCCCCCCAGGACAAACCTTGCTTCTCTTCCACTGAAACCGGCCCTCCTTGCACCCCAAAGGCACAGAAGCCCCGTGAATCCCCTCCAGACTACTCCCTCCAGCCCGGTTAGATGGAAAATTAATCTCCCTTTAATCCTATACTTAATGTACAGGATTCCACTCCCCAGTGAGACAATGAAATTAATCTGCCACTAATTTTCTGTTTGCCAACCTGGGTCCCGGCATTTTCAACCCTGCCTTTCCGACCGTCTTCAGTCGAGGGAAACGAAGACCTAAACTCTTCTCCCGCCTTGTTTATTCTGTGTCTTGAAAAAAAAGAATCACGCCGGCATTTGCTCTGCTGGTTCGGGTAGGAGGGCAGACTGAGGTTTCCCGTCTCTCCTGGAGGGCACGAGCTCCAGGCCCGACACGCCAGCCTCTCCCCAGCTTTCGGGGTGTGAGGGGATTAGGGGCCCCCTTATCTGTTAGCTCACTCAGAGGCTGTGCATCAGTCCCACACAGGATGACTAACAGCCTCACTCGGGGAGAAGGAGGCCCTGAAGCTCGAACGCCAAGTTCTGGTGTGAAGTGAGGACCTGGTCCCTTCTGTGCAGGGTGTGTTTGGGTGGGGGCTCAGGACGGGGGCCCCCGCCTGCCTGTCTGGGCTCTGTTCTCTGGCCCTAAGCCTCCAGCCACTCAGCTACTGCTCCTTCCTGAGCGTGGCATTCTCTGATCTGCTCTCTCTGCTTGACCTCTGCTCCGCCTGTCTTGGGTAAAGCCTTGAGCTCGCTGTGCCTCCAAGGAAAAGGAATAATAATAGTGCCCACCACATGGGTGGGAAGCGAGAGCCAAATGAGACCCTCACCTAGCCGCTGAGAAGTTCGTGACATTGGCAAGTGCCCGATAAATGGCAGCTAGTGGTGTTGTCAGCTGACTCAAACGCCCTCACCTCTTGGACACCTTTCCAAGACCCCCAACAGAAAATGTCCTCTCCTCTGGCCCCACCTTGGCGCTTTGTTCCTGCCTCTGTTCTCTTGGGGGCCCTACCCTGCGTCTGCACGCTGACCCCCACTCTGCTGCTTGCCCTAGATCCAGGGACTGTAGTCTCCCTCTGATTGGTCTCAACTGCAGAGTCAAAACCATGGTAGTGATGACCTCATTGGGGTTGTTAGGGCATTAAATGAAATGATGCGCATTAAGGGCTCAACACAGGCGTGGCCTGGGGGGGAGCGGTGAATAAATGTCATGATGTGCTGTTATTATTAGCATTGTTCTTGATCATGCACTGTGAAGTCTCTCCTTCCCTGGCAAAGGCTTTTGAAAGGGAGAGACGGGTCTTGGTTTTTCTCAGGACCTTGGTGCCCACCCACTGGGCCTGACTCCAGGGAGGGGTCCGTGAGGCCAGCCAGGTGGAGGAAGGTGCTGGGCACCTGCTGTCCTGAGCACGGGCCCATCACCCCACCCAGTGCTTGTGCCCCTGGGGGCTGCCTCTCGTGCCCTCTCTGAGCAGAACTGCAGCCCCAGCCCTGCCCACATCACGGTCACAGAGAGACTGCCGCATCACCGTGACGATGGTGATAACCACATCCCATTCACCTCTGCCCTCCCCGGGGTCACTGTCCTATCGGCCCCCAGCCCCTGTCCTGGAGTGTCAGAGCTGGGGGACACCTGGTAAACCATTCCCGGCATGAGGAAACTGAGGACCAGAGAAGTAGTCCAGCTGGCCTAAGGCCACGCAGCAAGTCAGAGAGTGCTGGGATCGGGTCCAGTCTCTTGACTCCCACTGGAGAGGGAAGATCCAACCCTGTGCTGTGTCATCACGCTGTGGAGGAAGAAGGACACTAGTGCTTACTGAGGATCTACTGGGTCCTGGGCACTGCGTAGGCTTTGTGTGTATTGGTTCAGTTCCTCTTCCTGTTGCAGCTGGAAGGGGTAATGTTATGCTCCCCATTTTACAGGTGGACACACTTAGGCTAAGAAAGGTGAAGTCATCGGATCAAGTCACAGTAGGGTGATGACAAAGCTGGACTTCGAACTCCCATCGGCCTGACTCCAAAGCCAGTGCTCTTTCTGTCCTTCCTGCAGTGTCCCGTGGAGAGACGGGCGCAGCTGGGCCCCAGCCCCGGGCGAACGGGCGGGGGGGCTGCCGACCTGGCACCTCGGTTCCTCCCCCTGCGGTGGGCAGACACGGAGGAGGTGAGAACAGTCAGGTTACAGGGGCTGAGGATTCGTGAACAGCCAGGATGGGGTTTCGCTGGGAGGGGGAGCTGGTTTCCAAGGCCTTGGTGCCCCAGCTGGTGGCCCCTTCACCTGGACAGGCAGATTCCTGCCCCCGCCTGTGGGCGGGAGGGTGGGTTTGCAGCCGGCTGGGGGTGCACTGGGGCTGTGCCGCTGTCAGCAGCCTCGTGTCTGCTGGTGCCAGGAACGGGCAGGAAGTGGTTTGTGGGGAGCAGAGACGAGGCCGAGGCTGTGCGATGTGGCTGCCTGAGGTTTCTGCTCTGGAAACCTGACTCATGTGGACGAGGACCAGCCTCCCCCATCCCCAGGGGCCAGTTAGTGCAATTACTGGGGAAGAGAGGCTGTGCTCCGAGGGGGGGCCCGAGGCGTCCCCAGGGGTGACTGGTTGCACAGCTGGCCCGTGGGCGGAGGGCGTGTGGGAGGATGGGCCCCGCAGCAGGGGGAAACCACGCGGGGCGGCCCGCCTGCCGGGAGGGCGCCCCTGGACTCTGCAGGCCTTGGTCCGGGCTCAGCTCGGTTCTGACTCACCACATGAGCTTGGGCAAGGCCTCTTCTGTCTCCTGGCCTCACTTTCTTTCTTTATCTCTAAGATGAGGTTTCCACGGGCTCTAAGAATTCGATGACTCTTCCCTGCCCCCACCCAATCAAAGGAGCATGCAAACCACAAGGGAACAAAATAACAACACGGAAAACCACAGCTAGCAGGTAGTAACAGCTGGAGAGTAACTGCTGGGCTCTGCTCTGGGCCCTTTGCATGACTTCTAGAATCCTTCCAACAGCCCTGATGTGCCCACTTCACAGATTGGGAAACACGCCAAAATATCCGGAGCCCATGTCCTGTGGGAAAGGGGAAATCTGGATGTGAACCAAGGGGGCTGCCAGGCCCCATCTGCCTCACTCTCCCCTCTTAACTCACACCCGTCTCCCCTCTCCCCCTCCTCGCACTGAATCCCAGGATGACAGAACGGAAGAGGGCCTCGTGAAGCTTCAAGGAGTGAGAAGGCTGTGTGGGCCCTGCTGCCAGGTTCACAATCATCTGTGTGTTCCACACGCAGCTTTACATGAAGAAAGTGTTGACCCGCACAGAACAATTTCAAAGATCCTCGATAACGTTCGACCCTCCATTTTAGTGAACGGTGGAACTGAGGCCCAGAGAAGGGAAGTGATCTGCCCCGCGGACGAGGGCAGAGCTGGGACTAGAACTCAGGCGTCCCGACTCTTGGCGCTGTGCTCGGCACCTTCGGGAGCCGTGGCCAGGCGTGGTCAGGCATGGCCAGGCCTGGAGCTGGACCAGGCATTGCCTGCCTTGAGCAAGGATTGAAGCTCCTTGGCTGTCAGACAGAAATTCCAAGCAAGACCTTTTGGATTTTGTTAAGCAGGGCTTGCCTAGTAAAGTCGGGTAAAGCCCTGCTTGGGTTCCTGCCCCGCACCCCCCAACTTTACTGAGATCTGATTGACATGTAATGTAGAAAGTGATGACTTGATACATGTATATATTGTGCAATGTTTCCCGGAATAAGGTTAGCTGACACATCCTCACCTCCATAATTAGCACGCTGTTGTTGTTGTTGTTATGGCGAGAACGGTCAAGTGCAGCTCTCCTACAACCTTCAAGCACACCGTACAGGATTGTCACCTAGAGTCGCCATGCTGCACACGCCACCCCCAGATTTTCTTCACCTTATAACCAGAAGGTCGTACCCTTTCACCCGCTCTCCCGCTTCCCCCACCCCAGCCCCTGGTAACGGTCAAGCTGCTCTCTGGTTCCCAGAGTTCCATGTTCTTAGATTCCACATTAAGTGAGCTCAGGTGGTGTGTGTCTTTCTCTGTCTGACTCATTTCACTTAGCATAATGCCCTCCAGGTCCATCCTTGTTGTTTGCAAATGGCAGGATTTCCTTCTTTTTTATGGCTGAATAATACTTCATTATGCATATAAACCGCACTTTCTATCCATTCATCTGGTGATGGACACCAGCTCGCGTTTTTCTCTTGGAAAGTGTGGAGCAATTCCAGCCAGAAACAGTGGATCTCGGGGATGAGCAAATGCCAGCAAAAGATTTAGCAAGAGTGTCTGCATAAGGTAGGTGCTCAAAAGTGCCAACCAGGGCTGAAACGGCTATTTGCCTACTCAGTCACCTTCCCACTACCTGACTCATGAAGAAGACCCTGAGAGTGAAGAGTTGGCTCACTCAGGAGGGCAGGCCAGCCTTTCCAACCGGGGCTGGGAACCAGGGTGGGCCTTCTCCCCTTTCCTTTGATCTCTCACAACCTGGCCTGACTATTGTGGGGCATACTGGTTTGGCGGTGCAAAGGCCCCCCAAATCCAGACCAGTGGTCCTGGGGCCTAGCTTTAATGTGTCACCAGCCCCTCTGCCTGGGTCTCAGTTTTCTGCTCTGGGAAAGGGAGAGGTTAGACTGCAGGGTGCCAATGACCTGAGCAGCTTTCAAACAATCCTGAGGCCCAGGCCTCAACCCTGGTCAACTGAACTTCTGTGGGTGCTTATTGGAGTGTCTGCGTTTTTGGTTTTGATGCCAAGTGAAGGATGGGAGCCACTGGTTGGTTCTGGGGTCCCTGGTGGTTGGAATACAGGACAGCTGCATGGGATGCCCTAGATTGCTGTGAGCGGGGCTTTGCATCTCCTCTTAGCTTGCGTGTGGGTGAACGACAGCACTACTTGGGCATCTCTCTCAGCAAGAAGCTGTCTCCCAGCATGGCGGGACGTTCCTCTCCTGCCGTGTAACAGGTGACAGACAGGTGGTGGGCCTCTGGGTGCTTGCAGCGAGGAGGCTCCATGGGGGTTGGTCTCCAGGGCCGAGACCCCAGAAATTTCATTCTTCATTCTTCTCCCCACAGGGAAGTTGGGGTTGCAACTGATTATAGAGCACAGCTCCCAGGGAGCTCCTAGCTCCTAGCTCTGAGGCAAACTCTTCCCACAGGAGTCAGGCCATCTAAAAGACTTGGGATTCCTGTGCACTGGACGGGGATCCTGGTGAGCAGCTCAGGTTGGGGATGCAGCGGGAGCCCCCAGAGGGAGGGCCAGCATCCAAAGTCAGACTCCCAGGATCCAGTTTGGGTTCTGCTGCCTCCGGGCCTCAGTGATTGCATCTGTGAAATGGACCATGAATCCACAGCCAGTGTGGAGCTAGGGAGCTGCTGTGGGGATTCTGAAGAAGAGGCCTTCTGAGAAAGGGTCAGTCAGCACCAGGATTTTAAAGCCTCGGGGAGAAAAACAGGAAGGGAATAAAAGCTGAGGGGGCAAGGGTCTTGGGATGTGGAGCAGGGAAGGCTGAGCTCAGGGAGTCTTCATACAAGAGAACAAAGGGTCACCACGCAGGTTTACCCATAGAGTTCAAATGTATACAGATGACTATTTTCACTGGCGGATCCCTCAAAAAAATAAGACTCTTACAAGGAGCTCCTGTCTGTAAACCAAGGATAAATGGCACTTATGTGGCTGAAGTGAGGGACAGGTCCCTGGAGTTGCCCCAGGTCCCCCCTTTTCCACCCTCACAGTGACCTCATTTGGGAATAAGGTTGACCTCTGATCTAGCTAGAGTGGCAAAACCAGCTTTCCCCATCTCCTGTGACTCAGCTCGGAGGAAGGCAGTATAAAATGCAGGAGAAGGGGGGAGGGTGTTGGACGCCAGGAAGCCCTTCCCGGCAGCCGGGTGGGGAGGTGCTGTGTCTAGAGGACCTGGATGCTGGTAGCTTCCTTCTACCTGAGGTCTGAGGGGTGGACAATAGCTTCTTGAAGGGCCTCCTGATTTGGGGGGGGGTGGGCGGCGGCAGGAGGCCTTTCCTGCTCTGGTTGTCAGGCCCCTGGGGACAGGGGCGGCTTCTCTCTGGAAAGCCGGACACCGGCCCCCTGGCTCGGTCCCCCAGGCAGATGGGAGCTTGAGGTGAGAGCGAAAACAACAGCAAAGTGGCTTCCCTCCCTCTTCCCCAGGCTTGCTCTGGCTGCCGAAGATGCGCACAGGGACAGCCCGTCAGGGGACAGTGAGTGGGGTGAGGAGAACCCCAGAGGGTGGAGGAGAGGAGCTGGAAGTCAGAGGTGGGGGTGGGAGCCCGGGTGTGAGTGCGAGAGGGGACCGGCCCCGGAGGAACTGACATGAGAAGCAGCAAGACTCCGAAGGAGCAGAGGTGGAAAGGGGCAGTCCCGGCCGGGGCCAGGGTCAGAGTACGTCCAGAACGCTCCACTACCCACCCGCGTGCAACCCGTGTGCAAACCGAGTGCAACCTCCCCCGCGTGCAACCCGTGTGCAAACCGAGTGTAACCTCCCCCGCGTGCAACCCGTGTGCCAACCGAGTGCAACCTCCCCCCACCGTGCTCTGCCTCATGCAGCCCTGCCGGCCCTTGGCCCTCCCTAACCAGGAGCATCCCCCTTCAGCTTAATCCCCACCCCCTTGTCAGAATAATCCCCGAGAAAAGAAACATCAGCCGGTGGCTTCCCTTGCTCAAAGCCTGCAGTGGCTCCCCTCTCCCCGCCTGGGTCACCTGCTCTGTGCCTCCCAGGGGCCCCGGGCTGTTCTTTCAGTGAGGAATGACAGCTGGTCTAGGATTGCCAGGCAAAAGAGAGGACACCCAGTTAAATTTGAGTTTCAGATAAACAAGGAATGCTTTTTTAGGGTAAGTATGTCCCAAATAGTGCATTCCTTGTTTATCTGAAATTCAAATCTGATTGAGCATCCTGTATTTTTATTCGCTAAATCCGGCAACCCCTAGTCTCGTCCATCCGCTCTAGACCCGATGTTATCAGATCCGCCGTCCTGTGCTTATGGGCTTTTGGGAGATGGGGGGAAGCTATCTTGTGGGCATTTTATCTTAAATTACATTGATTTAAGGACGCTTATTTTAAGTAAGTGCGTTTATTTTAATACATTTCTTTTCTTTAAAACAAATCCACTTTTTTTTTAAGATTATTTATTTATTTGACAGAGAGAGACACAGCGAGAGAGGGAACACAAGCCGGGGCAGAGGGAGAGGGAGAAGCAGGCTTCCTGCCGAGCAGGGAGCCCGATGCGGGGCTCGATCCCAGGACCCCGGGACCATGACCCGAGCCGAAGGCAGACGCTCCAACGACTGAGCCACCCAGGCGCCCCGAAACAAATTCACTTTTTGAGTGCGGTGTCCTAGAGGCCATGTTTCCCCGTTGCTTTCTTGCCTTAAGTGACCCAGGGGGTGGAGATTTTAGGGAAATCGGGGAGGATAATAACCCTTTTAAGTCAGAGAATCTGGGTTCAAATATAGGGTCTGTCATTGATTCCCTGACTACTGGACTTGGGGATCTCTTTCACTGCTCTGGTCTCAGTTTATTTATCGGTACAAGGGGGCTAAAGCTCTATCTGCCTGCTAGGTGACCTGGGATTTATGGTTCAAGAGCACACCCCAAGAGTAAACCCCAAGTGAGGGGTTTTGTGATGAAGGCCCTGTTGCACAGGGTTCTAGAGCCGTCTGGACCAGAGGGCTGGGCGATGCGGCCCGATGCGTGAGCTCCGCCGGTCAGAACTTGGCCCAGCCCTTGGTACCACGGTGAGTGTCAAACCTCTTGACCTCTTCTGCCCCCTGGCTGGCCATGCAGTTCAAGATTATGGTCACCAGGGGTCAGGCTTGCACGATGATGGTCAAGTTCCGCCTTCTGTGGTGCCCCGGGGGGGGGGGGGGGGGGGGGGG
>NW_027397087.1:34805876-34846256 GCF_003265705.2 Callorhinus ursinus | reverse complement strand
GGGGGGGGGGGACTTCTAGTCTGAGCGAGAGGGGCAGTGAGGATGGGGCGTGGCACATGCTCTGTGTGGCTCCCTTGTATTTACATGCTGCTTGGTACCTTTTGGAGGGCCCCTCGTCTCGTTGGCCCTCACCAGGAGACCCCATGAAGGAAGTTGGTTTAGGTGTCTGGAGCCTGGAGAGAATTCTGGGCAGAGAATTTGGCAGAGAGTTCAAGTCCCTGTTGCAAGTCTGCCTCTTATCAGTGTCCTTGTGGATTATATGGCCTCCCGATCCTCAGGTTCATCTTCAGTAGAACGAGGTTATAATGCCTCTCTTGCAGGGAGCTATCAAGATCTGGAGAGGGGAGGTGTGGCTACCGGGCAGGGCTGGTGTCTCCAGGCCAGGGCAGCCCCTGTCTAGAATGGCTTATGTGGAAGGTGGAGACGTAATAGCAACACTGGGAAAGACCCCAGCCCAACGGCTGTCCTGGAAGCAAGCACCAAGCTCTGAGGAGGAAGGGGGTGCTGTAACCCACAAAGGGCAGTTCAGGGGCTTGCTCCTCTATAGTCAGGGGGACAAACCCAGGACTCACTGGGTAGGTGTCTGAGCTGGGGCCTCTGGAAATGGGTGGTGGATCAGGCACCCAGGGCAAGGGTGCCCGATGAGGCAGGTCACAGGACAAGGGCTGTTGGGCCTCTGGGATTTCAGATTCTGTTCCATATATTCCCTGAGCACCTGCTCTGGCTATGGGGGCTTATGTTCTAGGGGTAGACACAGATGCTTCCAGTGCAGGTGGGGGGGGAAGGGCAGCAAGGTGACTCTGACCTCAGACCAGGCACCGGAGCCAGCACCCAGAGAAGGCAGTCCTGCTCATGGTAGACCAGCCTCCTCCAAGAACCTCCCACATCCATCTCTATATCACACAGGACGCAAGGTGAATGATCTGGGGGTCCCAGGAAGAGTTGGTGTCTTTGAACTGGGCTACCCTTGCCTAGAAATAGTCCTGGCCCCAGCCCTGCCGCATCACAGTGGGTGGACAGCCAGGCACTGGGGCTGTTCTCTGCCCCCGCCATCTCTCCCGGGCCCTGGTATGGCCGATGGCCCTGGGAAGCCTGAGGGCTCTCCCTTGTGTCCTTTCTCAGGGTGGGTCCCGACGGCCCCGATGGATTACCCTCTCACCCCATTGGGTTGCTGTGGTTTGCTCATCAGCAGAAATGACTCCTCACCCACAATTGCATCAGTCTTTCCACAGATGGAGTGAATCACACTGCAAGATGTGGTTACAGGCTGTGTCCTGTGTCCCGGTTAGGGGCCTGCTGGGCCCAGCCAGGCTAGGGGTTGGGGCTGACCGTGACTCTGACTTGGCCTTGGGAGAGGAAACTGGAGGCCAGGAGGGGAGCACCAGCGGGGGTGGTGGTGGTGAGGGGAGGTGAGAGAGGTCATGGAACTTGTCCACACAGGCAGGGCAGGGGACTGGAACCCATGTCCAGTGACTGTGGCCGTGGCCACACTGGGGAACTGTATGGCTTCCCCAGCCCCAGCCTGCCCACGACACCGAGAGGAAGAGAAATGAGGGGAGCATCTCTGACCGTGCAGTGGTATGAGGGAACTGGGGAGATGAGTTGGTTTTGCTTCTTCCTCTTTCTCTATTTTGAACCCCCTTGGCTTGCTTCCCCCTTCAGCTGACTGAGGGCTTTCAACCTCAAGACCAATTTCTTTCTTCTCTCTGCTCCACAGGCCCAGCCCGTAGCTGGTAGGGACTGTCTTCAGGGAGGGACTGTCTTCAGGGCGAGGTGAAGTATCCCATTAGTTGGGTTTTCATTATTCTTCCCAGGGGCCGAAAGAGGCAGCGTTTCCCCCCTTGAGGCGGCAAGAGCCATTCTGCCCATTTTTCAGGTAGGGAGGGTGAGATCCGAAGGGAACGTGGCGAGCATATTTCAGTATGGACACTCCCAGTTAGTTTTATCAATTATCTTTCTTCTAACTGCATCTCGTTTTCATCTCTATCTCTTATCACCTCCTCCTCCCTCGTGCACAATCTCATCATCTTCTGCCTAGACCATGGCCCCTGTGACCTGCTCCAACAGGGACTCCCCGCCGGAGGGCTGTGGCTTGCTGAGGTGCTGGGAACCTTCCCAGCTGGGAGGTCAAATCTTAATCATTGAGTAAAGCTTATTAATTAATTCATTAATTTTCTTGGGGTGTGTGTGTGTGCAACTAATAGGGGAATGTCTGCAGACAGAACCTTGAACTGAATGTGGGACACCGTAGCAGAACATCAGGAAGGAAGGGGAGTCTTCCAACAAAGGAAGGTGGCGGGGAGTCTCTGCTCATCATGATGACTTGGGGCTCGGCCTGAGAGAACAGCCACCATCTTGAAACTTGCCAGTCTCACGCCAGAAGGAAAATGAGCCCTGGAGGTTCTCACACCTGTCCCAGCTGCAAGTTGACTCCCATCAGTTCTACTCACAACTCATTGGCTAGAACAGTCACATGGCCTCACCAACTAGCTGGAGTCTAACCGGAAGGTGAGGAGCTAGAAGAACGTGGGGAGCGGCGCTCCTGAGTACGACAGTACACCTCCTGCCCGGCAGAGAGCCTGGTAGGAAGAAGCTGATCAGCAAATTTTTGATGAAACAGTTTCCAGCCCAACCACTGTTCCCAGAATAGCTGTTGCGAAGGCACCAATGACTTCCATATTGCTCCACACGGTGGACACTTTTCAGTCCTTGTCTCCCTTGACCTTGCATATAACACCCAGATTTCATTCTTAATACATGTCTCTCGGCTTCAGGACACAACGCTTATCTGATATTCTTCCTACCTCCTGAGTCACTGCTTCCCTCCTCCTTTGCAACTTTCCCCTCCTCCACCTGGCCTTACATTTTGGAGCGTCCCAGGGCATGGGCCTCTTGGCTCCTCACTAAACTTTGTTCTCAGATGGGGCGCCTGGGTGGCTCAGTCGTTAAGTGTCTGCCTTCAGCTCAGGTCGTGATCCTGGGGTCCTGGGATTGAACCCCGCATCGGGCTCCCTGCTTGGTGGGAGTCTGCTTCTCCCTCTCCCCCTGCTTGCCCTGCTCTCTCGCTGTCTCTCCGTGTCAAATAAATAAATAAAATCTTTAAAACAAAACAAACAAACAAAACAAAACAAAAATCTTTGTTCTCCGTTAGTCTCATCCACCCCCGGGGCTTAAACATCTCTTCAGCTTTCGTTGGGCTCACCTTTCCTTTGAGCTCCTGGTCATGTGTCCCATTGTCTCCTTGGCATCTTTTCAAGAATACTCAATGTCCTCTGAACCTTCATATGTTGAAAACCAAAGCCGTGGCCTTCCTCCCTCCAGCCCTGGTCCCTAAAGCTGTTCCCACTTCCAGGGCTCCCCATTTCGCTGAATGGCCATGCCATCCCCCTACTTGCACAACCCAGAGCCATCCTTGGCCCTTCCTTCTCTCGCCCACACTCTACCATTTTAAATCCCTCCCTGAGCCCTGCCAACATTACTTCTTCCACTCCACCCAGCCTCTCTCCTTCTCCATCGCTAGTCCACATGGCACCTGTGTCCCATGTGGTTGCTCTCAGGTCCCTCCGTGGCCTCCATGCCCATCTAGCCCTACCCAGATGTCCTTCATGCTGCAACCAGAGGGATTCTTTCAAAATGCACATTTGATCGCACAGTCCCTCTCCCTGGGAAACACTTGAATAGCCTGCTCTTAGAAAAAAGATAAAATTCTTGTGCAAGACTGGTCTCTGCTTGCTTCTCATCTTCTCTCACTCCAGTTACAGTGCCTAGCAGATAGTAGGCCCTTGGTAAGTAGTTTTGGATCGAACCAACATGTGGTTTAAGAGAAACTGGCATCAATTCTGTGAGATTTGTTAGATCATTTCTACCGTGAAGAAGCCGCAGAGGTAGCTTGGTATGGCTTTCCTGGGTACCGAGGCTGGTTCAGGATCCCTTGGTAGGGCCAGCACGCACTGATATGGGGTCATTGTTGAATTCTGAGCAGTTAGTGCCAGGGCCTGGGGGCGGATGGGGTAATCCTTTGATGTAGCCTCTGTCCAGGATTGGAAACCGGGCAGCCTGAGCTGACAACCAGGCTCCTCGTGTCTACACTGTTCTGCCCACTCACTGCACCTGGCACCGAGGAGGTGTCGACATGGGGGCAATTTGTAGGATTCTGACTGCCTGGGGATGGGTCACAGCAGAAGCAGGGAGGAAGGCTGTTGGCC
Source organism: Callorhinus ursinus (assembly GCF_003265705.2). Lineage (NCBI taxonomy): Eukaryota > Metazoa > Chordata > Mammalia > Carnivora > Otariidae > Callorhinus > Callorhinus ursinus. The sequence goes on along the minus strand of NW_027397087.1, from coordinate 34,842,051 downwards.
GGGCCAGACAGACAGGCTACCTTCACGGTCACCTTCCTTCATCCTGTGGGCTCCCTGGGCTGGGGTGGGGGGCCCCGCGGGGTGGGCTAGAAAGCAGTCTCTATTTCTGGGGCCAGGGGTGAGTCAGCCATCTCCCTGTGGTCTGAGGCTCTCATCTGAACCGCGACAGTCATTTCTTTCTTTGTGGCTTTGAGGTCTGGGGGCAGAGGGTGTGGGCTCTCGAGACCCCTTGGGCTGCCATGGAGAGTTCAGTCTGTTGGGACCCAGGGGATTCAGGAGGGACTCTGGGGAGTCCCTCGGCGAGCCTGGCCCGCTCCCCACCGGCTGGCTGTGGGCCTCCGGGTGGGCAGAATGTCCTCTTGCATCTTCTTAAGTCCCAAGGAAGCTGCTGGCCCTGTGTTCTCCAGCTCACAGGTTAGGAAACCAGAGCATGGGTAATTCAAGGGACTGAGCTGAGTTCCCACGGCTGAGAAGTGACCCTGCCGGACTGGGTGCTAGGCTGTCCCACGCCACCCCCTCTGGAGATGGCCACTCTTGGTCTTCTCTGAGGGGCCAAGGGGAAGAGGAAGTGAGGACTGGAGCGGAAGCTGGGTCCCAGCAGGAAAGGGATTTGCCCTGATGGTTCACATGAGGGGACTGAGGGCAGAGGCTCCTCACCGAGGGCCGGGGGGTGCGCAGGATTGAGGGACGCATGAGGGGCACTGAGGCAGCCCGAGACTAGCAAGAGCGGAAGCTCTGTGACCACCCCTGGTCTGGAGAGGCAGGGGGAGCAGTGTTACGGGGACCTGGTGAGAACTGGACCCTGGAGGAGGCGCTGCGGCCAGGGAGGGTGTGAGGACCGCCAGCAGCCCACCCCTACCTGTCTCCGCTGGCTCATCTCCCGCAGGGCTCCCCAGGACAATGAGCAGGCAAAGGGGCCTGGGGAGCATGCAGTCCTAGAGGCCAGTCCCCTGGGGATGGGCACCAAGGGGAGGGGTATGGAGCCTCAGTGGCAAAGACGCGGGGCCCAGACCCAGGGGTGGGGTGTCTGTGTGCGCAGCGTCTCCTTTTGTCCCTGTCCGGCCCAAATGGAGGGAACAATCAGCTGGCCTGCCTCTCCCCCAGGCGTGGCGGTGCTTGCCCCCAGGGCCTCCCCAGGCCCTTGCTGGGTCTGTTTCTTGACAGGCGCTTTCCCGAGGTGGGGGTAAGAATCCTGCATCATCCTGGGAGAGCATCTGGGCCAGGACTGCGCCTCCCTCACTGACTGTCCTGGGGAAACCTGGCTTCTTATCCCCCTTCTCAATCTCTCTCTCTCTCACTCTGCCCCCCTCCCTCCCTCCACCTCCACCCCCTACCTGGGGATGACAGCCTGTAGGCCTCCCCCCGCCCCCACCCCATGTCTCCCTGGCTGCTTTCTGCTCGCCCTCCAGGGCCCTCCTCCCCCCTGACTGGGGCTGAGCAGGGCCAGAGAAGCCGAGGAACTGACAGGGCGGGCCTGGAAGCCATTTTGAGCACGGCCTGCTGGTGATAGACACTCCCCGGAGCTCAGGGAGGGCATCCTCAGCCCGCAGAGCCAGGAAGTGAAACCACCTGCTCAGCACTTGGGGAAAGGGACTGGTGGGCCCGGCTGGGCTAAGGGAGCCGGCAGGAGGGAGAGGAGTCTTGGCCCGGAGGGGAGCCTGGCCTCCCCTGTCCGAGTGGCAATTAACCACCTCTCAGGAACCCCGGCGGCTCCTCGGTGAGGGCATTGAATATTTATGAATTAGCAGAGTCTGCAATGTTTTCTGAGCAATAAGTTTTCATGATGTGTGTTTGGTGAGCGAGGCAGCTACCCCGCCAGGACCCGCTGGTGCATTAATCTCCCTTGTCATCCCCCCCGCCCACGCTCTTATAAATAACTTTGCTGGATAATCAGATAATGGCGGGGTGGGGGGTAGAGAGTGCCCCACTCTGAGTGGTGGTGAGGTGTGGGGTTAGAGGGACTGAGGAGGGGTGGGCTGGGGAGGGGGGGCTGCCCCAGTCTGTCTGCAGCTACCAGGACAGATGTCAACCACCCTGCCAAGGAGCTCCGGAGTCACTGAATCCCAGCCCCAAATCACCTTCTCGAGCGGATGCTTTCAGTGGTACTGGGGAGGGGAGCGCGCCCATCACCCACTCTCTGTGGGACCTCGGTGACTTGGCCTCTGGTCCCCAGACCCTGGCCCCCACCCTGGCTGGTAGCAGTGTGGGCAGAGAGGCTCCTTGCTGTGTGCCAGGCTTCTGCAGGGCTGTGTGCTATGGCCCTGGGGGTGTCACCGCGGGCTGGCTGAGGGGGACAGAGTCCCGTGCGATTCCTCCTTCCTCTTCCTCACGGATCGAGGAAGCCCTAGAAGGAACAGGCCTGGCTTTGTCGGCTTATTTCCACTTAGCAGAAAGTGAATGACTTAGCCCCTGAGCCTCTGCTTCCTCATCTACGGAGTGGAGGTTAGAAGTTGTGGCAAGACTCCCATGGCTCCGAGGTAATGGTAGGTCGAAGGCCCCAGGGGTCCCTGGACATTGCTCTTCCTTCCCCATGAGTTCCCTGAGGGCTTTGTGTGGCACAAGAAAAGACATTACAGAGTGGGAGCCACGATGCCTGGGCTTTGGAAACTCCTGCCCCTTAACCTGCACCGGGGCCCGGATCTGAGTCCGGCCGTGTCCTGTAAGGGGGTGGGAACATTGAGGGAGGGCACGGAGGGGCAGGAGAGGGCGCGTGCCCCCAAGCCTAGTGCCCAGGCCAGCCAGAGGCCTCCCAGGCCAGGACAGAGAGTCCGGCCCAGCTGCCACTGGAGGGGAGAGAAGGGAAAGAAGCCTCACTCCTGCACAGCTGCCAACTCGGGGGAGCAACTCCCTTTGCCCTGGACTCATCCAGGCTCGGGGAGGGGCAAGGATGAGGTGGGGGTGGGGTGGGGATCAGACACCGGATTTCCACTGGACAACAAATCACCAGATGGGTAAGGCAGGACCAGGAGAGGCAGGGAACTGCCAGGACTAAGGCAGGGAAGCAGGAACCTGAGCACCTTCTTCAACACTGATGTAATCTGGTTAAGTGGATTTCAAAGCCAGCTTGAGGAGCATGCAAGGGACTGCAGGGAAGAATGACTCACAATGATGTGAAGACGGGGGAGAGAAGGGGCCAGGGGCGCTGCTTTTGCCGTCACCCTGACCAGGCCTCAGCTGGAGCCGGGCTCTTCCCAGGCCCGCAGAAGGGTAGATAGGGGACCTCACCCAGCCCCAGGAGCCACATGGATCGGGGCCATCCTTCTGTTGCTGGCGCGGCGGGCCATTCTGCCCCCCCCCTTTTTGTTTTTTAAAGATTTTATTTATTTGACAGAGAGAGTACAAGCAGAGGGAGAGAGAGGGAGAAGCAGGCTCCCTGCTGAGCAAGGAGCCCGATGTGGGACTCGATCCCAGGACCCTGGGATCATGACCCGGGCCCAAGGCAGCCGCTTAACCGACTGAGCCACCCAGGCGTCCCATTCTGCCCTTTTGAGAGTTATTTCCATGTCTGTAAAATTCGTCCATCACAGGATTACCTTAATCAGCGGATATGTCCTGAGAAACGTCTTTGCGGCCAGGTGCCATGGTTGGAGAGACACAGCCTCAGGGGCCTGTGCCTTCGGCTTGACCCTCAACTAGGAGCCACCCCCCACTCCCATGCCTGCCCCTCCGATCTATACTTCAGAACACAACCAAGGGATTTTTTTTTTTTTAAGATTTTATTCATTTGACAGAGAGAGACACAGCGAGAGCGGGAACACAAGCAGGGGGAGTGGGAGAGGGGGAAGCAGGCCTCCCGCGGAGCAGGGAGCCCGATGTGGGGGTCGATTCCAGGACCCTGGGATCATGACCTGAGCCGAAGGCAGACGCTTAACGCCTGAGCCACCCAGGCGCCCAACCAAGGGATTTTTTTAAAAAACCCAGAGCTAATTCTGCTGGTTAAAACCCATCAAGGGCTGTCCCTTGCTGTTAGGCTAACGCCCCCGCCCCCAACTATGTCCTTGGCCTTCAAGGCCCAGGGCGAGTTCTGCACCCTCATGACCCCTCTGTCTGTGTGCTCCAGCTCCCAGACCTTCCGGTGGCTCCCCATCCTCCTGGTCTTCAGGCCTCTCCGGCCAGCCAGGCCCTCTGCGGCATGCTGTGACCACCCTGTACTTCTCCTTGAGGATGCTACTGCTATCACAGTGAACCGGCCACTTTTGTGATTGACCTTGACTTTCTGCCTCCCCAGCCTGACGGTCAGCCTGGAGGGTGGGGGGCGAGGGTGGGTGAGGATCGCGTCAGTGCTGATCACCGGATAGGCCCACCGACCTCACTCGGTGCGCTCCAAACATTAGATATTATGGGATGGTGAGTCTGGCCAATGTGGGTTCAAGCCCCCACTCTGTCACTTACTACACATGGGGCTTGACTCTGAATTGCAAACGGAGAAGCCTTTATTTCCTTATCTATAAACCAAGGCTATAGCTGTTTTCCCGATAAAGCCATGGAGCGGATGAAGCAGGCCACACCTCGGTGGCTTCCGGCCACGGTCCCTGGTCACCTGGCTCTGGCCACCTCCTCCTCGGGGCCTGGCTGGGAGCAGGGCACTCCAGGTACCTGGTTCCAGCCCGGCTGGTGGAAATGTGAACCTGCCGAGGGGCAATGTCCCCCAGGGTAGGGGGGCCACCCCCCTCCCCTCTGCTCTGGTTGCCCCTGGGAACAGAGCGGCTGGAGGGGGAGGTGTGCGGTTTCGCTTTCAGGGTTTTCAAACCAGAAGACAAAAAGGAAAAATGAAACCACCCGGAAAGCGACAGGGGCCCATTTTGTGGCAGCCTCGGCCTGACGTGTTTTGCTCGTTGGGCACAGTCGGCCTCAACTATTTATTTTTTAAGTAACTGACTCATGAGTCAGTCGGTTGGCTTGGTGGTAAAACGCAAGCCACTATCAAGGAAATAGCTGATGAACGACATGCCGTGGACGCCGTGCCAACACGCCACTCCTGACTTCTGAAAATCTCTTGTTTTCTCGGCCTGCCTGAGCCAACTGGAGCCGTGGTCCCTCGCGCTGCTCTCCAGGACCAAGTGCCAAGTGCATCTGAGATTGCCTCACGGTCGCTGTCCCCCGCCAGTACATGTTTGCTGTAATTATACAGCGTCTAAAGGAGAAGCACAAAAGACTTGTTGATTTTGGCCGGGGTCCGGCCCGCGAGGCGGAGGCTGACCTGGGCCCCTGGCAGAGTGTGGGAAGGCCGGCCGGCCGCCCCGGTGAGGACGTGACCAGCTGGAGCAAGCCTTGAACCCGGGCCATCGCTGCCAGAACGGCCGCCTCTGCCTGTTTCTCCTGCCAGCTGACTTGAGCCGCTTTCTTTGGAGAATAACCCGAGAGAGAACAAAACGAGGAACTGCAGCTCCTATAAAAAGCAGCTCGCTCCTTCCTCCCGCCAAGTCCCCAAACGATAATCATCTCTGAAGTCGGCTGCCCCTCCCTCCCAAGTCACTGAACGTGCTCATTGTCTCTCCCGTGGCTCTGCGAGGAAGCGGCTTGGCTTCGGACGGGCCCCTCCGTGGTGGCCAGGGAGCGGCGGCCCTCAGAGCCCTACTTCCTGCCTCCCCCAGACGGGCGGTGCTGGGCGGTCGAGAGGTCGGCCAGAATGCGCTGGAAGGGGGACCCTGGCTGGGGCTCGGGTGCTGCCTCGATGTCTTCCGTGATGTGGACAAAGACACGTCCTTACCCTTGGGGAGCTTCAGTTTCTCTCTCTGTTGTTGGAGGGAGTGGACTAAGCCGTGCTTTCCGTACTCACCCCTTTTTAATTTTTTGTTAAATTTGGGGCAACACTTCTTTCCAAGGCAATTTTACATGGAACCTCAATACGGAAAGCAGAAATGCTTGGTGGAGGCGGGGGGAGGGTCACAGCCCCATCCACTCAGCATTCCCAACCCACACCCCTCCCAGAGATCCCCTGGGACCCCCCCACCCCGGGGGAACCCTTGGGTACCGTGGAACACAGTTTGAAAACCACGGGCTTTGCTCTCAAAGGGCCCCACCCCCGCTGTCAGCCTTTGGGTGAGGAGAAGAGTCTATTTGCTGAGGTAAAATCCCAAGAGTTGCCTTTGGCTGTCTCCGGCGAACCTGACTCCATCCTGGGATGGGGGATAAATTCGGCAAGAACACGGCAGCCCCTAGTGACAACAACAACAAAAATGGTTTTGCGCCCACTGAAGTTTCTTGAGCAACTGGCAGGCTGCCACAAATGTACTTAGGCGGAAAATCACCAGAAAAAAATGATATAATCTGACAGATTTTTCACAGGCTTAAATATTCATGAATTAAAGGAATTGGCAGAATTTTCTACATTATTAGCTTTCATCATGGCTGCAGGAGCAGTTGGTATACTGGCCGCTCTTCAAGATCCATTAATCTCGTCCATAAGAGCAGCCATTTTAAAATTAGCTCTTTTTACCGAGTGATGGTGTACCGGGGAGATGGGGAAATTGAAATGCTATCCCAGTGTAAAGCTCCATCCCCTCCTCACTTTAAAACCAGCAGGGGAAGCCAAACAGAATCTCAGCAGGAAGGGGTCAGAGACAGGACCCACGCGGAGGGCCTTCTGGTTCCTTTACATAGGGCGGCAAGTGTGCTGCCCGCTGTGTCCCCAGTGCTGGGAGGTTAAGACAACTTTCTGGGAGGCCCAGACCGAGAGACCCAAATAGGGGCTTCGGAGGGAGGAAGACATTTAGACCTAATAGCACAGTCTTTCTGCCAGATGGCACTCGGGGTGCAGGATGGCACGATATCCAAGTAAGACTCATTGTTTATGGAGTGCACGCTCTGAGCTGGCCACCGTGCGAGGCGTGCATCTTCTCTTTCTGGCATCAAAGAAATTGGAAGGTAGGTATATATAGGTAGTGGTTGAGGAAGCGAGTCAAGAGAGGTTAAGTCACTTGTCCAAGGTCTCACAGCCAGTAAACAGCAAGGCCACGATGCAGATCCAGGTCTGCCCCCACATGCTGTGTTTCTCGTTGGCCTAGGATACTTCGAAGGGACGTTCTCTCCAGCACATCCACAAGCTGCTAGGAGGAAGCTGCTTCTTTCAAAGCATGGAGCAAAGTTGTGGGTCAGATCATCCCTACAAAAATTTGAGACCCAGATTAATTTCATCTCTCCCTGCTCCCTCACCTCCTTCCCTCCCTCATTCCATTCCTGTTTTACAATGCAGGTTTTATTATTATTCAGGTATGGTGAGGCCATCAGCTCAGGAGAGGACTGCCAGGGAAAAGAGAGTTTATTACTTAACACCTCCCAAGAACCCCGGGAACCGGTACGCATGCCACACCATGCAGGGTCACCTGTGGGAGGACTGGGGTCAGCCTGGAGGCAGAGAGAGTGAGGGGAACACGGGGCCAGAGTCTTTGGAGTGGTTTCTGAGGGCGGGAACCGGTGGGGCAGCATAAGCAGGTTTAGGATTAGTTAGTATAAATAATGGCGGTAGGCTCTGGGGCATAGGGACTGTCCCTAGTTGTCTGGTATCTGGCCCTGGGGTAAGTAGAGAAGGTGGATCGTGGCCTGGAGTCTGTGTCTGAGGAAGCAGGTAGTTGAGAGGGACAAGGGCTTTGGATTGGCTGGTTTGCATATGAAAGGTATACTCACAGGCAAGTTGTTTACTCACTCTAGGAATTGACTACCCTTGGGAGGGGCAGTCTCTGCAGGGTCAGCAAAGCTCCAGGTATCAAAGTGTCCGAGATACCAAAAATAAAAAGGCATGATTAATATCCTCCCTTCCATCTATCTAGGCATGCATGCATGCATGCATCCATTCACCCATCCATCCATCCATCCATCCATCCACCTACCCATCCATCTATCCATCTGTGTATTTATTGGGTCCCTACTATGCTGGGGCTGAGCTAGGCCTGGGTACCTCTGTAGACCTTGCTCTAATTCATTTTTCAGGATGGTGGTGAGCGTCGCATGCTCACCAGAGCCTGCTCCTTACCTATCTGCCCTCATCCCAGAGGCAGAGTTCCCAGAGCTAGTCCAGGAGTTTCCCAGGTCACTTTCTACCCTCAGGTCTGCCTGTTGCCCATGAGCCAGGGCTCAAGGAATTGCCAAGGGGTATTCTTGTTTAGGTGATATCCAAAATTTTTAACACCCAGAGGCAGAGGAGCCCATCCAAGGTAGACTGAAAGCAGCCTAACTAGCCAGATGGGATGTGTTTGGGTGAATGTCACCTGTCGGGGTGACAGCCCGTGAAGTGCCGCTCAGAGGGTTGAGGGGAGGACAGAGCTCCCTGTTTGCCAGCTTGGGGCCGGCAATCTTTCTGGGTCCCAGAATATTCTTCGTGGTTGAGGAGTGATAACTATCTGCAGACAGATTGAGTGGGGGAGCTGGTGTTTGGGTAGCAGTTCTCACGTTTATCATCAACAATAATGATGATTAGTCATCATAATAATTAATAACTATTTAGACTTGCATGGTGCTTATTTGTAGAGTATTTATTCCATGCCAAGTGCTTTATAACAGCTTATAATTGTAGCCAAAGTTTACTCAGCTCTGCTGGGGGGCCCATCGCTGCTGAGCTTAGGACTGTCCAGGTATTACCTTGTTTAGTTCACGCGCCATGAGGTTGAGGGAAGAGGTTAAGGCTCAGAGAGGTTAAGTTACCCCTCCAGGGCCACACGGTGAGTAAGTGGAAGAAGTCAGTCTCAAAATCCTGTGTCTGACTCCCAGCACTGGTCTCTTCTATGCCCAGCCTGATCCTCAGGCCTTTAGATCCCAAGTCCCAGGGGATCAGAGATAACATTCAGGGCCTGGGCCGTGGGTGAGAAGCAGAACCAACGTCTTGAGCCTGACACTGTCTGTCTGTGTCCCAGGCCACGTGGAAACATTGAAACATTGACGGGACAAGAGTTCTCACTGCAAGCTCATGGAAAATCTTGCACAAAGTCCTAGAGCCTAGCTTGACGTGAGTCCGCAGCCCCTGTACCAGAGCCCCTACGAGAGCCACCACGATTAACAACTGTCTCCCTAAGCTTGGCTCTGACATGTTTGGCCTTCCCAACTAGATTCAGAGCTGGCATCAAGATTCCTCAGCCAACCCCATCTACCCCCACTGCTTTCGTGGCTGGTGCTTATGTCATCCCACTAGATGACACAGAAACACACACAGGAAATCCTGGAGTGTGCTGTGAGGATACGGGGAAAACCCACTGGGCCAGTTTTTACTGTACATTCAGGACTGCTGAGGAATCAGCTGGTGGACTCAGGGGCTTTTGATGTCAGAGATAGGGATGCCAGTGGTTTTCCTGCAGCCACAGAATGTTTGATTCCTACAGGATGACTTCCCTAGAAGTCTCTCCTTTCGACATGATTTCCTGACTCAGTTAAACCAGGAAGGGTGGCAGGTGGTGTGGGATGGTGTCCGAGGGAGCGGAGGCTGGGTCCTTCCTTCTTCAGCAAACCTCAGGAGGAGATGAGAATGGAGGAGCTCGGTCAGGCAGGATGGCCATGCAGGGGCCCATCGCTCAAAAGGGGCTTGCCTCGCACCTGTCCCCAGACACATCCTGGGGCTTGTGCTATGGTAAAGTGCCCCTCTGCGCCTGAATACCCTCGCATCTGCCTATGGCCTCTGGGGTTGAGCCCAAACTCCATGAGTGGTTGTGGATGGGACCAGAGACTGGCCTTGTCCGTAAGACTGGGTCTAGGAGAGCCCCAGCCCCATATGCATCCTACACTCTAGCCTCATGGCACCGCCTGTGTCCCCTCCCCTTTGTGCCTTTGTACCCTGGTCCCCCACCAGGAATGCTCTTCCTCTGTCTGTTTGTCCTCCAGGCTCCAGCCCTGCTCCTGCTCAGCAGAGTGAGTAGGTACCTCTCTCGTCCTCCCCTGGCACTGTCTACACGCCTCTGTCTCAGCATTTATATGTGGCAGGTGAGTTCCCTTACATACATTCATCCCCTGCTGAGTTATTTGTGAAAAGGTCACATGGGACCACATTTGATGCCGAGAAATGCCTGATCTCCGCCCCCCCACCCCTCCCCCGCCCCGGCCCTGGCCCTGGCCCAAGCCCCCAGCCCTGCTCCCAGAGCAGACAGGACCTGCAGGGTTAGTGGGTTTGGGGGGATGGTGGAGCTGGTGAGCAGCAGGTCCCCGAGAGCTGGGGCATTCTAGAACCAAGTGGACTTTGGGGACAAGAGGCTCATGGGGACTGACTACCAGAAATGGAGAGATGCAGATTCCTTGGCTCCAGTATGTTGTTGGGGTGGAATTCCGTGCTGGAGTGGGGAAGGCAGGTGCAAAAGGCTTCTGTGCCCACCACCCTCTTCTGGCCTAGGGACTTCATCCCTTGACTCACCTCCAAGAGCCAACACCCCCCGGGTCTTCATGAGGCACCAACTTGCCGGTGACCCTGAACCAGTGGCTTCTCCTTCTGAGTTAAGTTTCCAATCTCTGACCCACTTACTTTGGGATGAAGTGAAGAGCAGCTGGGGGAGTGCTCATGAAAGTACTGAGCATCCGCCCCCCCCCCCCCCGCCCGTGGTACTTGAGGAGAAGGACGGACTCTGCAAGCAGCCTGCATGTGGATGTGTGCTGGGGCCAGTCGCTGGGGGACCAGTTGGCCTGTGTGTCCCCTGCTGGGACTCACTCACTGGGGCTTGCCAAGGCCAGCCCCTGCCCGCTGGTATCCTGGGCTTCTGCTTCCCCCCTCGCTGTCTCTCTGCCTTGTTGCTCTCTCTGTGTATGTTTCTCTCTCCATCTCTGGCTCTGTCTGTCTGTCCCTTCCTCCCCCTCTACCCTTCTTATTCTCAACCATTCAACCCCTGCCTATTCTTCCGCTTGCTTAGCCATCCCCCATTCCCAGCTAAACCCATTCTTTGCTCCCTACCCCAGGATTTTCCTTGCATCTCTGCATCTCAGAAACCACCTACTCTAGCTTTCTGGGGACACAGAAAAAAAAAAATACACTGCATGAGCTCCTGGGCTTTCAACTCACCAACAGAGGTTAAGGGCCTGTTGCTGCCAGAGCAGGACCCCCTTCAGGAAGGAAGCCAAGGCAGGCCCGGGGGCCACTTGGCTTCTGCAGGGACATGCAGTGCTTTTGCTCCTTATACCACTGTCTTCATGACTTCTATGACGTGGGAAGGAAAGATGGTGGTGCTGCTGGCCCTGGGTGAGAGTTACACTAAGTGCTCAGTTTCCTTGTCTGTAAAATGGGGATGATAATATCTAACGAGTGGTTTTTGGTGAGGCTTAAACAAGTCCATATGTCATCCAGGACACAGCACACACCGCCTAGGTGTTGACTGTTGTGATCACATGGGTGAGTGCACTGGTTATGGCATTCTATTTTTTTAAAGATTTTATTTATTTATTTGACACAGAGAGAGAGACAGCGAGAGAGGGAACACAAGCAGGGGGAGTGGGAGAGGGAGAAGCGGGCCTCCCACGGAGCAGGGAGCCCGATGCGGGACTCGATCCCGGGACTCCGGGATCATGACCTGAGCCGAAGGCAGTCGCTTAACCCACTGAGCCACCCAGGCGCCCCTGGTGATGGCATTCTAGCTGTGTGATGTTCCATTTACCTTCTTGAGCCATTTCCTCCTTTCTAAGATAGGGCTGTAATTCTTGCCACCTGGGGGCTTGGGAGGTATTTCAGGTAAAGCACCTTGCAGCGTGCCTACCTCTCAGGAGTTGCAAAGTTAACCTCTCTTCTCTTTTCCCTCCTCCCCCTTCCTCCTTGTACGTAAAACTGAAGCCCAGGGACGTGGCTAAGGAGGCTGGCTCAGCAAGCCAGTGGCAAGTCTAGAAACAAAACCAGACGTAGGACTTGCCTTTTCTCTCAGTCCCTCGGCAGACAACGGCCGGCTTGGCCGCCCAGTCAGCATTTTGGCTGCAGATTCTAAACCTGTTTGTCCCCAGAGGTGGGTCTCTCTTGATTGCTCACCCATCTGTGCTGACTGTCCCTTTCACATGGAGAACAGTTCATCCTAGCTCTAAAGCACAGGGACACTCGTGGCTTCATGGACTTCTTCTGCCTAGATTAGGGTGGTGTCGTTAAAGTCTTTCGTGAGCCAGGAAAGAAAGGTAGGACAGAAACAGGAAACATTCTTTCTGAGCTCAATTAATCCCTGTCGGCAGGCAGGACTGTACCCGCAGACTGACTCATTCCAGATGGTAAGGTCTTTCTTGGAGCTCATCTCAATGCCTCCCACCACTTGTGTGCAATTTCCTTTGGAATCCCCCCCCCACCCCTTTCGTCCCCTGTGGGGTCTGGATCATCATTGCAGAAGAGCCCAGATGCAAAACTTTCCAGGTCCAAATCTTCCAGCCCTCTGCCATCCCTTAGCCACCGTGGGAGAGGTCCTCAGGCCACCCTCCTGCCCAGAGAGCCTGTTGGAGCTCAGTGCCTTTGCACGGGAGGCCTGTAGGTGGCAGCAGCTCCTGATCCCAAGACGAAGAGCCGAGCTGGAGCGGGGGTTGCAGAGGGGGAGGCGGAGCCTGAGCAGGCCTGGCTTGGAAGCACCTGGGAGTCAAAGGTGGGGCCAGGGATCAGGAATCAGGTGAGCCTTGTGGAAGGCCACTCAAGACACTGTCAGCATTGGAGAGAGCTACACAAGGAGGACAGTGTGACAGGTCGCTCTGCAGCCAGATTGCCCGGTTCAAATCCTTGCTCTGTCATTTACTAGGGGCGTGACTGTGGCCAAATTACTCTAGCTCCCTGTGCCGCAGATAGCCCATTTGTAAAATGGGACTCAGAATAGTACCCGTATCAAAAGATTGTTTCAAGGTTAAATTAGAAGTTAGTTGTCAGGGTAAGTCCTCCTTAAAGATCAATTCTGTGCCAAACGTCCGTTTGGTCAAACTGCGAATGGTGCTAAAGAGAAACACTGTGGTTGCCTTGTCTTCACCATCTAGTCTGGGAGTGGGAGATGGTGCATCAGCAGGAACATGTCCAGCACCCAGGGTCACAGCCTGGGTCAGGGGACAGACTCCAGGCAACCAGCTAGGGCCCTCAGGGAGCTGGCCTGTGCACCTGGGAGCTGTGGTCCCTTCCTTCCCACCCCTGCAGGGGTTCATCTCAGGCACTGAGGTCCTGGGGCTGCAGGGCTGGGCAGGGGCTCCCCACTAAGTGGGAAGGGAGGGGACAGGGAGAAAAGTATCTGAGGACAGCCTGCCCTCCACATGGTGAGCTCTTGACAGCACCTTTTCATTAAAAACCATCTCTTTTCAAAGGCTCCAGTCCCCAGCATAATTGAGGCTTTGGTTCCCTCCACTGCTGCCTGCTTGTTTTCCGAAGAGCTGCCTCGGTGCCCCTAGGAGCCACTGACAGATTTTCAGAGCAACAATTCTGAAACCCAAAGAGGCTTCTGGGAGTGTGTGAGCCTCGCTCTCTCCCCACACCAGTGCGCCCCAGGCCTTGGGAGGGGGCTGGATGTGTCACAGCCCAGCCTTCTGGGGCTTTCGGGCTGATCTCAGGATTCCCTGGGAAATGAGGAGGCTCTTTTCGTGGAGAAGTCTGCCGGCCTCAGGGATCCCAGCTCCCACCCTATCTCCCTATTTTTCTCTCCTCCCTGTCTGCCAGTATTGTACTGGCTTCGAACTTGAATGCCCTAGAAGTGCATTCATTAGGCAGATAGCGCTGTTGATCACGAAGGCTATGGTCTCTGCCTGCAGCATCAGAGGCTCCAGCCTGCCCACGAGACTTTCAAAGACTACAGACTGGGGCTCCCCACGAAAGACTGAGTCTGCTTTGCCACCTCTTCTCCAAGTGGCCCTGGCTTCTCTAACCACGGATAATGGAGAGCTTGGTACCTCTGGAGGCAGCCAGTGACTTCAAGCGCAGGCAGCTCAGACAACTCACTTGTCCCCCGAGAACAGGAGGACATTCTGTACCCAACCCTGTCATCTAACCTCAGTCCTTAGAGTGGCCCTGGGAGGTGGATCTGATCCCCCACATTTCACAGCTGGACAAACAGGAAGCTGGGTACCTTCCCTCGGGTGTCAGGGGCCTGGCCCTCTTTGTGGCCGGGCATGGGCTTGCTGAGGGAGGATGCTGCCCCTAAAGGGGTTCCTGGCCCTTTGACGCTGGGCGGGTGCAAGACGCTTCAGCACCGGCGCTCAGGCGTGGCTGCTGGTCGTGCATCTGTGTGTCTGTCCCCGTGGTGGTGTTGGGCAGCCAGCTTCCTGTTTATCTGTTGCCAGGGGCTCTTTCACCACTGCCAGCCTCGCCCTCCGGGAGGGAGACCGAGGCCTCTTTTTGACCCTTTTCTGCACACTCATTCGCCCAGAGCCCCATTTCCCCTCCTGGGTTCCCTGCAGGCCCTGGGGGTGTGGAGGAACGGGGAGCGTCTCCCAGGGTTCCTCACCCTGGGACCTTGTGAGGTTGACTCGCCCCCTTCTTTGGGGACAGTCACTGCTCCTGGCAACTCCCTTTGCAGTCACCTTGCCCTGAGGAGCAAAGGCACCCAAGTCTCTCTTTCTGTCTCAACGCCTGGGGCCTCAGAATATCTGAACGGGGAGCAGTGGCATCCGATGGACCTGGAGGTGGACCCCAGGCCGCCGTTCGTGTGACCTCGGGCGGGTCACTGCCCTCTTGGAGCCTCACTTCCATCAACGATAAAATGAGGATGGCAATTAAAAAAAAAAATCAGCATCAGTTTACACTCCGATTTCACGCCGGGTGCCAGGCGTTATTCTAAGTACTTCATATAGATGATCTCATTTAATTACTGTAACAACTGTATGAAACCATTACCATCTTTTAGCCTCTCCGTTTTCGAGGAGGAGACCAAGATCATGCAGGCAGTTCACAGGCAGCACAGCGAGGATCCAGGAGGAACCGGCTCCAAGGTCCTTGACGTTGGGAGTCCTCTATGTCTCAGGAACACACACGACCCGATCTAATCAATAATGCCCACTGTGCTCGGTAAGGAATGAATGTGATGGTGTTTGTATGGGCCCAGCACTGAGCTTGGCACATCACAGATGCTCATGGAAGCTCGTCGACCTTGTCTTCTCCCGGCCCCCCCATCCTTTTCCTTCTCAGCCCCCCATGTGAGCTCACGCTGGCTACAGCAAAGAAGCCAGCAGGCTGCATCTGAGAAAGGCTGGTGGGACAAGCATGGGCCAGTGTCTCTCACTTCCCTCTCTTCCTCCGCATCTGGGACAGTTGGGCAACGTAGCAAACGAGGAGGTGTGGGTCATGTCCCCTGTAGCTGACTGTTTCCCAAGGCAGGAGAGTAGGAGGGCATAGCAGTTGCCCATATTGGCAGCTCTCAGTAGGCCTGGGGTCACAGGGTTCCTCCCATCTGCTCCGGGGACGTTGTCTGCTTCTGTTGGCATCCATTTTCTCATAGGCACATTGAGGGTCAGAGGTTATGTGGCATGGCATCTGGGCCCATGGAGAGCTGGCAAGGAACAGACTCACCCATTGGGGTCCAATGGGGGCGGGGGACACTTCCCATTGCATCACACACCAATTTTGATAGCCAAGGCCTCAAGTAGAATCCACACTCTCCTGATCTCTTTCTTTGGGTTTCTCGAATCCTCAACCAGCTCAACCCCAAGGGGCAGCCAGTTACACTTCCCCACAGACAGACTAAACCATGCTGGGACTCTGGGGAAGTTTCAAGAACCAGTTTGACCGCAAAACCAAGAAGCAGGTCTGTTCGGCCCTATCTGGGCAGAGTGGTCATGGTAGCTGTCAGATGAGGATCCAAATTAGTCACGGGAGGAACAGGAGACAGGCTGGGGGTGGAATCAAGTCCCAGTGGGCTCTGCTCCAGGCTCTGGGATCCGGCTGGGGCAGGAGCAGAAGCGGTGTTGCAATTTCACTGCAAATCAACTGGGTCATCTCTTGTGGGTGGCACTGTGTAGGGCTGCCAACCCTCGTGGTGTGTGTGTGTGTGTGTGTGTGTGTGTGTGTGTGTGTTTTCAGAGATATGGAGATGGTATCATATCACCCAACTGCCTTTAGCATCGGGCTGTGAGACGATACCAGAAGGAAGATGTATGATAGGTGTTTTTGGCCACGCCAGGGGCTCCAGAGGCATGGCGTGGAGGGGAACAGGGTGGCGTCAATGTTTGGACAAGTTGGGAGCAAACGTTGGAGGAACTGTGGGCCAGAGGTCCCTCCCTCCAGGTCAGAGTGGGTCCCTGGATCTGTTTTCAAGAGAGGAGGGAAACACTTACCACCTCTCTGATCTGGACTATGCTGGCTGTCACCCAGTAGCCAACTCATTGGCCCAGGCCCATCTTCAGTGCCTTGAATACACAGTGCCTTGAGAGGCAGTGAGGTGTGGTGGGAAGAACGTTGGCTCTGGAGTCGAACCAACTTGAAATTAGATCTCAACTCAGCCTGAAATACTGGCTGACCTTGGATACACTACTCAACGTCTCTGGAGCCCATTTTCCTCCCTCATCTTGGAAAAAAAAAAAAGTCACAACTTCTCAGCAGGGTGGTTATGAAAAGTAATAATGATAATGCGCATGGAGGGATGGTATACAGTAGGACATTAACAAAGGTCTGGCACATTTCTCCTCCTCTTACAACACACACCATCCTTCAGCCACTTCCGAGTTTACCCTCTTCATCCTGGTCATTGGCTGAAAGGCCTCACGGCTGGCTGCCTCTGCCGAGATCAGGGGTCGACAAACTTTTTCTGCCAAGGGTCAGAAAATAAATACTTCACGCTTTGCGAGCAATAAGGTGTTTCTCATAACTACTCATCTTTGCTGTTGTGGTGCAGAAATAGCCATAGATGATATGTAAGTGAATGAGTGTGGCTGTGTTCCAATAAAACTTTATTTATCAAAACAGGCAGTGGGCCAGATTTGGCCCACAGGATGTAGCTCGCCAACCTCTGTCCCAAAGTTTCAAGTACAAACATACCTACTTATCTCTCAGGGGAATTCCCCAGGTTGGGCTCCCCTTGTCCATCCAATCAGGTTTGTAATTGCTCTCTTAAATGTTTCCCATCCCTATCAAATAAAACTTCCTTTTGTTCTTTGCTCATGAAGCCTTCAATCTTGCCTCCAAGCCTTTGTTCATGTTCTTCCCCCCACTTAGAACAACATCCCATTTCCTCCCTGCACTTCCACATCCCACCTCCAGTTAATCTCCTAGGTTGTCCTATAAAATAAAGGGCTCAGATCAAGGCGTCTTGATACAACATTGGAGGGACATCCTTCAACATCCTTCAAGGCAGAGCTCAGGTCAGTTGAACACAGGAATCGCTCCCTTTGCAGGAATCCCACATCCCTTTCCACTGATGCAGGCATGGCCTTCCTGTGGACTCCTGGGTTACACTGGTGTCCCCATTTTGGTGATGATCCTTTGAGGTTCTGTCCTCAGCTTTTCTACATCCAACTCACAACAACTTGCACTTCCATCCTGTTTGGTATCTTTGGGACTTCTTGCATATATGGATCTGGAAAAGTCTCTGGTATTATCTCTGCAAATATTACTTCTCTCTCATTCTCTTTACTCTTTCCTTCTGGTGCCTCAGTTGGTTATATCTTAACCTCTCTATCATGTATGTCCTTGTCTCTTTTCGTTTTTTTTTTTTTTTTTTGGCTCTTCTAATTAGTTGGAGTAATTTCTTCAAATCTCTCTTCTAATTCATTCATTCTTTATCTGCATCTAACACAATCATGGAAATTTTAATTTAATTTTTTCATTTGCACATGTTCTATTTAAGTCTTTATAAACATCTCCCTATAATTTTTGATAGTTTCTTATTCCTTGATCATTTTCCTCCATTCCATCTTTCAAGTCTTTAAGCCTTTTATACATAGATTATGACTTATTTCATTATTTTAATATTTGAAATCTTTGAGGATCTAAGTCAGTGCTTTTCAAGTGGGGGCAATTCTTCCCTCTGGGGACATTTGGAAACGTCTGGAGACATTTTTGGTTGTCGAAACTGGTGCGTGTGCGTGTGCGCATGTGCACGCACACACTCACAGGCAACACCACCGGCATCCAGTGGGTAGAGGTCAGGCATGCTGCTAAGCATGCACAGACAGCCCCCACAGTAAAGACTTACCTGGCAACGTGTCAGTAGCTCTGAGGTTGAGAAACCGTGTTTGAAATCTGTTGCTTGTTGTCTCTGCTGACTCTTGCTCATGGTGACTCATTGCTTTGAGTGTGTGTGTGTGTGTTTTTTTAAGATTTTATTTATTTATTTGAGAGAGAGAGAGAGAGAGGTAGCATGAGAGGGAAGAGGGTCAGAGGGAGAAGCAGGTCTCCCGCTGAGCCGGAAGCCCGATGTGGGGCTCGATCCCACGACTCAGGGATCATGACCTGAACCGAAGGCAGTTGCTTAACCAGCTGAAGCACCCAAGCGCCCCTGGAGTGTGTTTTTTTATAGTTTCTCTTTGATAAACCAGATTGCCTCTAGAGAGGGTTTGTGTTTGCTTCTTCCAGCCACCAGGGGGCACCACCAAACTGGGACGACCACTTTACTTTTCCAGCTTGGGGGTTCCCTCATCACACCTGGCGGCATAGATTCGAACCCCAGACTCCCACGAGAACTGGCGCTATAAAATTGTGTGCATTAGTCCTGGACGACCTGGGGCTGACATTCACTTGCTGACTTTGGATTGCCCCGCCTCGACTGGAGATCTGATGCAGATCTGAGCCTGGATGCGAGAGAATGCCATTTCAGCCACACTTCCGCTCAGTCCACTCCCCGTGGTGTGTTCATGCATGTGACTATGCCGTAGCATTTTGTCCTATACGGTTTCCTAGAAGTGAGTAGAAAATGGATAAATGCAAAACCTGGCGTGGGAACAACAGATGTCCAAATCTTGATACAGTTGTGCCAAACATGGAAACTACTTAGCGTGACCAAGGCTGGCCTCAGGGGCGCCAGCAATCCCTCAACTCGATTGTGTCCACTGTGTGCTCAACCATGAGAAGACAGAACCAGACGGAGACGCAGACACACCATGCTGACGTTATATTGTCCGAAATGGTTTTTAAAAAGGTAAGACTTCATTAGGGGTCATCTTGCGATTCGGTCCCTTAGCCACAGTTTCAAAACCCAGAAAGATCTCCAACACCACAAGCTGATTTTGTCAGTTCAGTACAGACTCATTTAGGAGGAGAATCTGACTTAAACTAACCTGTGGCTATGCAGTCTTCATATCCAGTGTGAGCATTTATGCATTTTGCTGCAGAAATACGGTGTTCGACTCTAACGCCCTGTCCCAGACTCCGCTAGGAGTACTACGCAGCAGACAAATTTTGTACACAAGCACCTACTAAAGCCGAAAAATTTCTTTTTTTTAAAAAAGATTTTTTATTTATTTGAGAGAGAGAATGAGATAGAGAGAGAGCATGAGAGGGGGAGGGTCAGAGGGAGAAGCAGGCTCCCCGCTGAGCAGGGAGCCCGACGCAGGACTCGATCCTGGGACTCCAAGATCATGACCTGAGCCGAAGGCAGTCGCTTAACCAACTGAGCCACCCAGGTGCCCAAAGCTACAAAACTTCTGATTTTCAAAACACATCTGGCTCCCAGGGTTCCAGGGTTCTGGGTTAGCCCACATCATTAAGCTTCAGAGAAGGGAATCCCCCTCCCCCTCCCTCATGCCTAGCACACATGTAAGAATACCTGTGAACACTCACAGTTCAACTACCTAGAATTTAATTTTTTTTAAGTGATACGAGAAAGACCTTCATCCTAGCCCAAACCATATAAGGTAGCAATTATCCCATTTCCCAGATGAGGAAGATGAGAGACTCAGAGCACCTATGTGACCAGGGCATGCTACACAGTAGCAGGGAGTGAGCTTCAGAAGCAAAGTTGTCTCCTTTAAAATCGTTTCCTCTCCCAGGACTCCGGGTTCCCATCTATACCCTTAACACAAATTCTGCAGGAAAGAAGAGGGAACAGCAATATGTATGTATGCACACACACGTACATGTGTGTACTCACGTATATAGACACAAGAAGAGTAAACCAGAAATTAGTGGAGGAGCGTGGGAACAGGGTGGAGAGTGTTGGCATGGGAGTAAAACTTCTCCAAATAGGATTTTTAATATAGTTACGTGTTTTTAACCATGTCCGTGATTTATATGTTCAAAAAAGTTAAAGAAAAAATAAAAGAGAAACCGCCTAGACTGTGCACAAACATAAACAGATGAACCTAAACTGCAAATTAAGTTGAGAACCTAGCCATACAGCAAAGACAGCGGTTTCAAATAACTTGAAAACCCTACGCTGACCCTGTATCTGTGGTAGAATATATTCCAAGGACAACAACAGCCGCAAAGAAATCTTAAGCTTTGTTTAGTAGCTTATAGTTACTATGCATATTGCAACATAAAGCAAGGACATATATTAATGCTATTAGAAGCCAAGATTTTCTGCATAAGAGAAAAAAAATCACATATTAACAACAAACAACAAAAAGAGTGAAGAAGAACCATCCAGAATGTTCAGGGTTTTTTTTAGAGGTGGGGAGGGGCAGAGGGAGAGGGAGAGGGAGAGAGAAAATCTCAAGCAAACTCCCCACTGAGTATGGAGCCCGGCCCAGAGCTTGATCCCACAACCCTGAGATCATGACCTGAGCTGAAATCAAGAGTTGGCCTCTTAACTGACCGAGCCACCCAGGCGCCCAGAAAATGTTCAATTTAAGTTGACAACATTGTGAATTGATTTTCTTTTTTCCCCAGCCTCTGTCCACTGAAAGAATCTAGAAGCAGGAGCAATGAGACTGATCACCGGCTGTCCAGATCCTGCTTTCTAAGACCATTACCCACCAACTCAACCTTTCTGGAGAAATGGCTGATTCCAGCTGTGAGGAACGTACAAGTAAGTCTGGGACATTTTATTGTTCTAAGAAGCAAGGATGTGCCTAGTGGGGTCACGTCAAAAAGATGCAGAAGCAGACTTGAAGAGACCCCTCTGGCTAAACTTGGAATTGCTGAGCATCAGTAAAAGGCTATCCTTATTAGCAGATAGGGGGAGAGGGAAAGAAGCCCTTCTTCACAGGAGAGTGCCCGCTGAGCAATGTAGAAGCAATGATAAAGTTAGAAAGTCGCCATTTGCAATCCCCAGTGTAATTCTTGATTTGGGCCGGGACCATCAGTAAGTGCTAAAACCAGTGAGTGTTGGGGGATAGGGTATCTGCACAGCGACCAAGCATCTCCCCCCAGACTACGTTCTAACTAAAAGGGGGAATGTACATTTGAGAGATTTGGTGGTCATTGAGTTTATCCCAGTTGACCATCCTTAGCATCATTAAGTAATAGGACAACCACCTGGCCAGGAACCCAGGCCTCCTGATGTAAGGTGATGTGAGGAACACAGGCGTCACCCATGGAGTGTTCTTGCCAAAGACTTTAGACTTCGACCTCAACTGCCTGTGCACAGGATTTACAGGGTACAGCAAGATATCTTGACAGCAAGATAAAACCAGGCAAATCCACGGTGTGGGCCTTTCTAAAAGTCTCTCCAAAAGGCTGCTGTTACGGGGTGGGGGAAAGCCAAGGCCATTTTCCTGTGAGGAGACCTGATACCCACATGTCGTGTGGGAAACTTCCTAAGATCCTTCTGAAAACAAACCAAAGAGCCAACAAACAAAAAGGATGGAAGACATGTTTGGGGCCATTGGGAAGGGTGACTATGGACTAGAGGCACAGCTTCATGTCACTGCAGCGGCGGGGGAGAGGGGAGTGGATTTGTCACTGTGTCCAACGTCCTCGGAGCAGGTGGGAGCAGAACAACGAGGAGACAAGTGTCCTGTGCACCATAACAGGTCCTCACTGAGGGAGGCAGCACTCGGAGGGGCCACCCTGCACCTGCCCAGCCCGGGACTGGCGTCTCCTTCCCTGCATGCTGAAGCAGCCCACCGGTCTCAGCCCCAGGTCCTGGCCCAGCTGCAGAATCTGGGGAGCGGGGAGATGGGTGCTCATTATGTTATTCTTCCCGTATTTCTGCATGCTTAAAAATGGCAAAATAATCTGTGTGCCCATCCGAGGACAAATGCAATGGAATATGATTTAGCTGTAAAAAGGAATAAAGTATGTGCCGGGAGCGGGCGAGCCTCGGAAACATTACGCTCGGGATGAGAAGCCGGACTCAAAAGGCCGCGCGACGTATGCTTTCTTTTGCAGACCCGCCTGGAGTAGACAGATCTAGAGAGACAGAAAGCAGATTAGGGGCTACCAGGGGGTCGGAGGAGGGGGCGGGAATGGGGAATGATTATTTGGTGGGGACGGGGTGTTTTTACAGGGCGCTGAAAAGTCGTGAAAGTCAAGAGAGCTGGTGGCCACACAACATCCTGAGGGCACTAACTACCACTGAATTGCACACTGAAAATGGTTAATTATTTGTTGTGTGAATTTCCTCAAAAACATTAACCACAACAAAAAGTTGAAGAACATAGTGGTCAGAAGTCAGGTATAAGATTGATGGCTTTTCATAGGAAATTAAAATTATACACATCTGCCCGCAAAGGAAGATTTCTTGGAATGCCAGTGTGTGGCCGGGTGGCCAAAGCAGGGATGGGAGGCAGGTGCTGTGCGTTAGTGTTGGCTGTCACCTGGCGGTCACCTGACCGTGGTGCAGTTAGTGCCCCCTCTTGAACCTGGGCTTCTGCTCGCCAGTAGGCTCTAGGTTTGCTCGCGGGCCCCGCAGTAGCTGCCCTCCACCCAAGGAACCGGACCACGCATCGACAGGCCGCACAGAGCAGGTGTGGCCCCCTCTCCTCCCCGCACACCTGGGCCCCCCGTGGGAGTGTTGCAAGGAAATATTCTCCTGTTCTGGGAATTCACTAGCACCTTTCCTGACCTGATCCTGGGAGCTGGGTTCCTTGTGGTTGACCCAGGGGTGCCAAGTGTCCTACAGGTGATGTTGATCCGGCTGGGAGGTGTGGATGATGAAACGGCTTCTGGCTGGGGTGGCACCTCCCTCTGGCTCTCCTGGGGTCCCAGGGGCCCTGATGCCTGTGACTCTGACCTACGGGAGGAGAGTCCGTGTGCCTATGTGTGGGTGTGCAGGATAAAAAACAACAGAACCACCAACATTTGCTGAGCGCTCCTCTCCATGCCAATGACGGACTTAAACTTGGTGTGTGTCCTCCCCATTCAGTCCTCCTAATGGCCCTCTGATGTGGCAACTGTTATGGGTCCCTATCATCTAAAGGAGAGGGAGAGTCAGACAGGTTAGGTACACATGGGGCTGGGAGGTGTCTTGTTGCAGGCAGCCGAGCAGAAGCCTGGATGTGTCTGTAGCATGCATCTCCTTGGCAAACCTGACAGGGACATCAGGACCTCCAGCTGCCATGACATCTCCTTGCTGGAGGAGCAGGGGCCCGGCTTTGACGTGCCATGGAGGATGGAGGGAATGGAAGCTTCCAGAAGGGTGGACACCCATGGCAGTCCCTTAGGGACAAGGAAGCCCACAAGTCAGGAGCATACATGGTTCTCCAAGGACTCCAGGGCAAGAACACAGGTGCCCTCAGAGTTCTCTGGACACCTAGAGCTAGAGCTCCCTCTTCTCTAGACGTCTCCACCCAACAGGGTTGGGCCAGGACTGGGCTGAGGAGACAGGGAGCCTCAGCCTTGCTGTTTCTGAATGTCTCTTTGGGGATGTGTTGGGGCCCATCAGTAAGGAACCCTAGGGTGGGAGACCACCTTTCCCGTGTGCTGGGCGAGAGATCCAGCTTTTGGAAATACCCAGGTTCCAGATACCTCTGGCTGCTCCCACTCACCAGGTGTGAACCACTCACTTCCTCCACTGCTCAGACAGAGCAAAACTGGCTAAGTCTGGTCTAAACCAGTTCCTGTCAGCCTCCGCACACCTCCCGGTCCTGGCCCATCTGCTCTATGCATGGCTGGCCCTGTTCTGGGTGCCTGTGTGCTCTGGAGCCAAGACCCTTTCCTGGGGCCAGGCACTGGTGTCACCCCGGATCGTGGGAGGGGTGCTCAGGGTTCCCAGTCCTGGGCTGGAGGGAAGACTTGGGGGAACTCTCTGAGGGAGGGAACACAGCAATAGCTTGAGGGGCGAGCAGTTAATGATGCCGACCTGCAGCCGGTCCGTCCTCCCTCCTCCTCTGCAGAGAGCAGGCTGGGGCTTGCCAAGGGGAGGCATCTGTCATTCAGGAGAGAGCTGGGTCCCCATGACCCCCTCTAGGCTTTGGGGTCCAAACCACTTCACAGGGGTCAAGCACTCACTTGGGGTCCAAGGTATGAGAGTATGAGGGTGGAGGAGAGGGCTTTGAATGGGGCCTCTGACCTGAGAGGGGACGTGGGCAGCTTTGTGGCACACGGGGGGGCCCCGGGCCTCTCTCCCGGGAGGAGGGGCAGGTCCTAGGGCTGTGGCAGCCAGATTCCAGAGAGGTACCCTCCCCTGCCTGGATCTGCCCTTCATACTTCCTGCGCACACATGCAGGCATCCATCAGGTGCTTGCTATATGCCAGGCTCTGGCCTAGACTTTGGGAGCAAGAGGTAAATTAAAGCACGGTCCCTTTCCTCCCAGCCTGGAAGGGAGACAGCCAGGAAAATAAATGGTCTTGACGGAAGTGTGTGCGGAGAAGATGACTGAAGAGTCAAACCCGGGGGAGGGGCTGGCTTGAGTTCTGCCCTGGGATCCAGGGAAGTCTTCACAGAAAAGAAGATATTTGAACAGGTTCCTGAAGGACCAGTCAGGCAGGAAGGAAAGGGAAAAGCAGTATGGGCAGAGGATCTGGCAGGTGCAAAGGCACTGGGGTATCAGAGTGGGGTGTGTGGTATGCCTGGCAAACAGTCTGGTGGTTCAGCCACGTCCATGGGGCAGGTGGAAGGCGATAATGCTGAGAAAGTAGGCTGGCCCAGAGCAAGCCAGCCTTGAATGCCATGCTGCGGAAAGAAGACATGGACCCATAGCCATGGAGTAGCCATGGGTCCCTGTCAGAGTGGCTGTCTACAACTTGGGTGTGTCTGAACCACCGGGTCTAGACTCCGGTCAGGCTCTCCCTCGCAGGCATCCCCTTCCGTGCTGCTCACTGCCCAGGCCAGGATTGTGTCCCCACTGAGAGGGCCAGGAGGTGAGGAGGCGGCTACTGGAACATCCACGAGCTGACTCTCATGGCAGGCAGCCTGCAGCCCGAGACCCACGCAGAGCCCTGTCCCAGAGCAGGCCCAGCTCGATAGGAGGGGCCGGGCCTGCACTCATGTCCGTTCTCGTCATCCCCCACCGCAGCCCTGAACGAGCGAGTTCTTCCAAGGGGCTTCACTGTCTCTGCTCAGGAACGGCCCCATGTGTGATCTGTCGCCAGAGTAGGAGGGCCACTCTCTGCTCCTGCCCTCCATTGTCACTGCTCCTGCGCTCCGTTGTCACTGCTGGGTAACATGCTGGCCCGGTGCCCAAGCACCTTGTTATCTCCCGCTTTGTGCTGTCACCTCGCATTACAAAACCTGCAGAAATTCTCCGAATCGGCTCACGGGTTAGGTTATCGTGCTCCCCACAACGCCTGCATGAGCCTCTGGGCCTGAACCACAAGGCGACCACAGTGCATCAGCGGCTTCTGCTCCCAGCCCAGCTGGGGGCCCTTCCCCTCTGCTGCCCCAGCCCAGGCTGGGCTTGCCACACTTTCCTTTCTCTCTTTCTTTGGCTATTTCTAAATCTTAGACACTGAAGAGGGGCCGGGCAAGGCCTGGGGGGCGACAGAGGAGAGCCACTGAGGCCGGCCCAGCAAGGGGGCAGGTCAGGGCATGCCCGAGGGGCTCTGTTTGGAGGAAGGCTGGGCTGGGAGTGAGAGCAAAGGGGTGGGGGTGGGGGGGCTGCTGGCTGAATCAGCCTGCTCTCCCCATGGAGTTCTTTCTGGTTTCCAGAAAGTACCCTCTGCCAGGGGGCCTCTCAGGAGAGCAGAGACGGAGGGGGCCAAGGAGTTTGAGGGTGGGATCAGACCTGGGAGTGTGGGTTGAGGACAGCTTGGGCCAGCGGGAGCAGGGGTCTGGTTCTTTCTATTTTATCTGTCCCCAGAAGATGTCCCCACAGGAAGGTACATGTAGGTTCGCCTACAATTTCCAGGGGTTCAAGGTGCTCCCTCAGGGAGAGGGAGGAAGCCCAGGAAGGGAGAGAGGGCAGTACCCAAGCTTCCAGTCCTCCAAGTGAAATCCTGCTCCTTACCTATCTGCCCTCACCCCAGAGGCAGTGTTCCCAGAGCTGGACCGGGAAATTCTTGACTCACTTAGCGGGGTGAAAGCAATTTTGGAGAAAATGGGATTTTTTTCCCCTTCCTAAGCCCAACACAAAACATGTGGGATTCAGGGATACCCTGCTTCTCTCCAATTTGTTCTTAGCAACTCTGCTCTGGCACGCGGTAATTGGTGATGATGTCCCCAGCAAAAGACCCAAGGCAGCTAAATCAAAGCAGTGGCCAACAGTGTGTCGTAAAAGAGGTAACAGCTGTAAACATCTATCATAATGTAAAATATAAAACAATTCTTCGAGTCCTATAAAATGGACATAAATGTTTACATCACACGTGGTTACAAAAGGGGCTCCTGTTTGCTACAAAATCTAAGGATAGACAACAAAATGGTCATCTCTGCTGTGTCATCAATTCAACCCCAACTCCTGTATTAACTTTAATAAGCATTAATTAAACCTTTTTAAAGACTTTATTTATTTATTTATTTATTTGACAGATTGAGAGAGAGAGAGAGAGAGAGTGAGTGAGCAGCAGAGGCAGAGGGAGAAGCAGGCTTCCCGCTGAGCCGGGAGCCCGACGTGGGACTCGATCCCAGGACCCTGGGATCATGACCTGAGCCGAAGGCAGATGCTTAACCCACTGAGCCACCCAGGTGCCCCTAATTAAACTTTTCTCTAAGAAACTTTTAAAATCGTTCTGCAATTTGGAAGTACAATTAGGCAGGATAATATCCGAGGGAAAAAAAACTACTAAAAAAATGTTGGAGCAGGTGCCCCCCCCTTCCTTTTTTAAAGACCTATTCCTGCAGCAAATAGGACCTCTCTGTTCCCTTCTGAGGCTTGCGAGGCTGCATCCAGGGCAACAGTGGGACAAACAGCCCTGACCTGTACCAGGCTGTAACCTTGGGGAGGGACCGTCACCTTCTTCTTCCAGGCAGGAACTCAGGCTGCCCAGAGGCAAAGCAACCTGCCCCAGGCCCCCCCGTGCTTGAATGTGGGCCGTCACCCTGGAGCCACTCTCCTTTCAACGAAGCTGTGTCCCTTCCGACATTGGTAGAAAGAGAGAATTGAGCAGCATAAGGCAGAGGGGACCAGACAGGCATGAAATAATCGCAACCAAAGTGGAAACTGTTGAGAGGAGGATCAGCCATGTCTTTGACCCCTTGCCAGGCAGAGAGACCCAAGGCAGGCGGAGGCAGACGCCCAGGGTCCAAGGCGGGCACCAGACTGCGCCTCCTCCTGGTGGCCTCCTTGCTTGGTCACCAGTCTCTGGTCTTTTTATTTCAGTCCTCTTGATGCAGGTGGGTCTGGAAAGCCAAGTGGCCAGGAAAGGGAATGGGTGTCCTTGGGAGCCCACTGTGCTGGGTGCTGTGTGTCCTGCTGTGGTCCTCACCGCGGCTCTGCAAGCTCAGTGCTACCAGGCCCATTGGACGCATGGGGAAAGTGGATTTGCTAAGGGAGGGGCGGCCTCTGGCCTGAGCCACCAGAATCCTGACTAATAAGAGTGCCTCCATGGTCGGGCTCTTGTGAAGAAGTTCTTAGTGCGGCACATAGCACAGGGTAAGGGCTTCATGAATGCCAACTACTACTAAGATGTAGGGCTGGGACCGAGCCCCAGGTCGGCCTGACTCTCCAGCCAGCAGAGGACCCAGGGCTACATTCCTGCTTTATGGTGTATAAGCCGTGTTTCCTCGGATCGGTCACTTGCTTTGGGCCTCAGTTTCCTTTACTGCACAGTAGAGATGTTACTTTACATGGTGGTCGTTGAGACTCAGTGGATTAGAAGTGAAAACATTTACTAAACTGTTCGGAGTAACATGTAGAGTTAAGTGTTAGCTGGTGTTTGATAAACGTTGGCCAGTGTTTTAGGGTTAGTCCATGTTGCCTTTGGGGTTCAAAGTACAGAACCTAACCCCTGATTCCCTTGGAGACCAGATCGAGGAAAAGATCAAGTCCTGACAAATGCAGAGACTCAGGAAAGAAGGGGAAAGGGAAGGAAGCTGATGTGCTTTGACACCTACTGTATACTTAGCCTAAGGACAGGCGTCTCAGAGATATAACCCAGGTGTCCCAGACCCCAGCCTGTGATGGGAAAATCTAGGCCCATTTGCTTTCATTGGCTCCCACTGCTTGAAATGAGTGTTTGCTGGGTACTTTGGGGCCCTGGAGGCAGTCCTTTGTGGTGTTCATCCCATCCTACCTGTCCTGCTGTCATCTCTGTATCTGCCCACTGCCTCTACCCAGGATGACCCCTGCTGCACGAGGGGGCCATCCTCAGCCAGGGCATTGACCACTGGAACACAGAACATTCCGGGCAGAGGATGGGAGGGTGCACCCCTCTTCACTTTCATGCCACAGGCTCTGCTTCTGTCCATGGTCTTACAAAACCTTTTAACTTCTGACTCTCAAGCTTCTAGATTTCAGAGCTCAACCCAGTCCTAGGGACCAGATGACGACAGGCCCCATATCATCTCTCTTCCTCTGCTCTCCCCTCAGACCAAGCCGCCAATCCAACATTTTCTTTTCTCTCTCTCTCTTACAGAACAAAAGTGTCTGGCATATCAGTGGGCAGCAAAGACATGGGAGAACGTTGGTAGGAGTACCATCTGCCCTGATCGTGTCTGCACCCAGGCTCAGCAATTCCCAAATGCCATGCTGCATCCTTACCACGATGCTGTGTGATAGATATCATTCACCCATTTTACAGATGGAGACACTGAGGCTCAGAGAGAAGGTGGGCCAAAGATGCTTAACTAGCGAGTGGCCGAGCTGGCCTTCAGATGCAGGGCTGTTTGGTACCACCCTGCATCCGGAAGCTAAAAGGAGGAAGTCCTGACAGTGTCAGGGTGGGCTGGGGGCAGGTGGCAGGGGTCTCTGGGTCCCTTCCCACTGGCCACTCAGGCATTAGCAGATGGGCTCGTCCCAACTTTGACTTTTGTTATGCCTGTCCTTGAGAAAGTCAAGTGATTCACCCTGCACAGAAACGACCTTCTAGTGCCGTTCAGAAGCTAAGCGGGGTCAGGCCTCGTTAGTACTTGGATGGGAGTGTCTTCTAGTGCCGTTAAAATGAGGGGGCCTGGGGTAAATATGGACTCTATGTTCTTGATTCTCAGTGATGAAGCTGCCTTCATCCGGGCCTGCAAGAGAACTTCCGCCCACCCTTTCTTTCCACTCATTCCTTCTCACTCTTTTCCCCATCTTAAATGCAAAATGCCCAAGACGGCCCACCTCCCATCATTTTCTTCCCTGCCCTTTGTGTCTCGGAATCCTCAAATCACATGCCACACCAGCCGGTTTAGCATAAGAAATTAGATTAATTTTCATGCTCCAACTCCAGATGTAAATGCCTTTATTAATAATTTAAAGCACATTTATTTATGCAGTTTGATATTTTTCAGGTTCAGGGAAGCAATTAAGTTCTGCTCAAGTTGTGGATCAGTGGACAGCATGTTCTTCGCCCTCGGCCCCTCTAGAGCAGCCGGGGCAGGGGGCGACAATCACGCAGGCCGGGCCTGGCCAAGTGGCTCCCCTCCTCACACATCCCACAAGCCCCCTGCCTCTGGGAGATCTGGGCCTTTGAAACTGAGGGGAGCACAGCTATTTGCTCGGGCCTGTTCCAAGAAAGGCCCTGGGTTATCACACTTGAAGACCTTCAGAGGTCCCAGCCACTAAAAGTTCCCTCTCCTAGTTCCTGGGGAGACTGTCAGCATGAAAAAGCCACTTTTTAGCTTTTACCTCCATGAGCGATTCCTCATCTATGAAGGGCTCACTGCTGGGGGCGGAGAGCTTGGCCACTTTGGAGCCGGTGAGTGTGGACAACCTGCCCGCTTCTGTTCACCTGCGGTTCCTTATCTGAACAATTAGCAACTGCCATGGACCTTCATAGGGCTGCTGTGGGCCGAGACTGGGCAGCAAGATAACACACACCACAGCACTTAGTGGATCTGCACACTGGCTCCTTCAGCAGCCTTGCCCGTTCCCTCCTCAAGCCTTTGCTTGAGCTGTGCCCTTGCCTGTAACGCCCTTCATTCATGTCTGCATGTCTCGGCTCCACCCCACGCTTTGTAAGACAGATATTTTCCACTCACTTACTTGGTACTATCCGAAGAGCTTTTGTGTGCCTGGCGTCATTTTACTGTCAGAAACAATATTTTATTTTATTTTTATTTATTTATTTTTAAAGATTTTATTTATTTGACAGAGAGAGACAGCGAGAGAGGGAACACAAGCAGGGGGAGTGGGAGAGGGAGAAGCAGGCTTCCTGCGGAGCAGGGAGCCCGACACGGGGCTCGATCCCAGGACCCTGGGACCATGACCTGAGCCGAAGGCAGACGCTTAACGACGGAGCCAGCCAGGCGCCCCAGTAACAGTATTTTAAACAGAGATGGAAGGCGAGGTCCCAGGCGACGTAACTTCTTGGAGACAGGATTCGGAAGTGGGCTCGAGACCCCTGGCTCTCCATCCCAAGCCCGGGGCGCCCGGACTGTGTGACGTATACTGTGGGTGGGGGTGGGGCACGCTGTGACGACCGGGGCTTGTCTCCAGCATCTCATGCTCTAGGGGCACAAAGAGAAGCCTTATGCCCGGGGACCCCGCTCCGCTCGGCCCGAGCTGCATGTGGAGAAACAAGACCAGGGGTCGAGGCTGGAGCCTGGCTGTGAGGTCTTGGGCACGTCTCACCCCGACCTGGGCCTCAGGTTCTGACATCGGAGCTTCGTCCCCCACGTTCGTCCGTGGAGTGGAGCCTGGAGCCAGGCTTGACTTGGCTCTCCCGCACCCCCCTGCAGCACACTGCCCACCCATGCTGATCTCACCTCCCGACTTTTATCTCTAGGATGTCTTCCTCTCACTGTTACCCTTCCTCTAGAGCATCCTTATCTCCTGGGGGCACCTGCCCCGGCCTCCACACAGGTCTTCCTGCTGCTACCTCTCGCCCCGCCAAACCATTCTCCCGCCCGCCTGCCTGCCTGCCTGCCGGGGTGGGCTTTTAAAAACGCAAGCGCCCCTCTTCTCTACATAGTCACAGTTAAGAGCTCCGCAGGCTCCTCACTACGTCAGGATCAAGGCCCAGGGCTTTATCATAGCCATAACTCACCCCGCGCTGCGGCCCGCACGCACGGCCCGGGCACCCCTGGCTGTGTTCTGCTTCAGAGCCGTACCAGCCACACTGCCCTGGCCCCGGTTTCTAGAACTCACCGTGCACCTTGCCACCGGCTCCTCCTCCTGCTGTGCCCTCTCCTCCCCACCCCTCCACCCTTGGTTTAATGCCAGATCATCGTTCCTGCCTCTGGGACCCCCAGAATAAATCAGTTCTCCCCCTTATCAGATGCTCTCCTGTCACCCCTTTCGCCGCAGCCCCCGCCGTGGCGTGTGATCCTGCAGTCCCGTGTGGCTGGTCACTGCCCACGGCCTCCGCTAGCGCGCCAACTCCGCGAGGCCAGGCGTCTATCTGTCTCCCTCTCCACGGTATGCCCCGTGCCTCACGGGGTAATAAGGCACACAGTCGGCGCTTAATGCACGTATGCGACTACAGAGAGAGCAGGGAATAGATGGAGTGAGTCAAATGAGGCGTTTGTATTACGTTCTCCGGCACTTCCAGCTAGAAAGCTCTGGCCTGAGATCAGTTTAGCGAGCGGTCTGCCCCAGGAATGGATGGCGGCTCCCGAACGCCCTCCCGAGGGATTGCTCTGCTGGCTGGCCTTGTGTCCCAGGTTCGGGGAATGGGGGAAGGGTACCTGGAGGGCAGTGGGATTTGGAAACGGCCCTGGGCTGGAAGTCCAGAGGCTGGGTTCTGCAGAGTGCAGATCTGTAGGGGCTCCGATGTCTCCGGGCAACCTCTGGGAGCCTCAGTCTCGTCATCTGTGACCGGGGACGATGTCTACCTTCCCCAGCGGGGATGTAAGTCCAGTGCGGTGCAGGGCGGCCGAGGGACGGGCTGGGCCGCTCACTTTGCTTCGTAGCCTTCTCAGTACTTGGCGCAGTCAGAGGCTGTCTTACTTCTTCGAATGTACCTGCCTCCCGCAAGAAGAACAGAAAGGCCGAGAGCGGCGAGCCCTCACCGTGCCCTGCTCACTACCTCTGTCCCTCCAGCACCCAGCGGAGTCCCTGAGCTCTCACAGGCTCTCCGTAAATATGCTTTGAAAATGGAAATGGAGGGAGATCCCTGGACAAGTGGGGGACAAGGAAAGGAAGGAGGTGTGACCGAGGGCTGCCCCTGGACTGAGAAGGGACCCGGGGTCGTGCCTGAGGCAGGACAGATGTCCACGGTGGAGAAGGACGGGGGTCGCCAGAGTCTGAGAGAAGCGATGAGCCATGGTGGTGCCCCATGCACCTGGGGTCTGGTCTAGACAGCGGTGGCAGGGGTGTGGGAGCTGGTGGAAACAGCCTTTGCCTCGGACCTGGCTCTGATTTCAGTTCCTGCCATTATCCCCTGAGTGACTTAGGGTAAGTTAGCCAACCTCTTTGAGCTCCAGTGAGGGACAGGGAAACTTGGGGGGTTCATTTGTGGTCGTCATGCCCCTCCCTTCCAGAAGGGCCCTCTGAGGGAAGAGCCACATGCAGGTGTGGGGGGCGGGGAGCATCTAGGCTCTGGTTTTCAAGGAAAGGAAAGCCTGTTTTCACTTTGGTAACATTATCGTTAGTGGGCCCTCACAGCAATTTCTTACGGACCTCAGGACCTTATTTGGGGAAAGACGAGGACTGGTGACCTTTTTCTGTGGGGGTTCTAAGTGGGTGGGAGTGGGGCCTGGACAGAGAGGCCAGTGGAGGGACATGGAGAAAAGCAGAGGGTGGGAGAATCAGACTTCCAGCCTGTCCCTTGAGCTGAGTCTCCAGTGGGGCTCTGGGCCCAGGGGGCTGGCCCGAAGTCTGGGTCGGGTCCCCAGCTGGCTTTCCCCTGGGGTGTGGTCACGTCATCCCCCACCCCCGCCGGCCCTGGACCTCGCATGAATGGGAACTCAAGACTCCCCAGACTCACTGCCCTCAGATATCCACCGCTGGGCCGGGGGCTCTAGGCACGGGTCAGCCTGGGAACTACCAGGCCCCGGTGCGCCCTAGTTGGGGTAGGAGGGGAAGACCTCACCGTTTATATGTAAAAATCGGGATGGTAGCAAGTGTGTGGGTAGTACCGACTTCCTTGTTTTGTTCAAAGAGGGGTGCTCAGTACCTTTGAACTGTCATCCTTGAGGTTCTCTGTCTTGGGGGACACAGTGACTTGGGGCAAGACACGCCACCTCACTGAGCTTCATTTAAAAAATTGGGGGCAATAGTATCTGTTTCGTGGAGTTATGATATGGAAGAAATGAGATCAGTTATAAAGTGTCTAGTGGGCAGAAAAGGCAGGAAAGGAAATTTCCCTGCCCCCTCCCTTCTCCCCAGAACCCTGAGAACTGTGGGGTGGGGGACAAGGAAGCTTGCCCCCTCCTGTGTTCCAGCTCCCACATCTACTGCGGGGCGCAGGCTCCCCCAAGCCCTTCCCCTGCCTTGCCTGCCCTGAAGAGTGGCCGCCAAAGTGTTGACGTGCCTCTGACATACTCCCACTCAAGGAAGCCGCTGGCTGGGGGTGACGCAGGACCCTTGCTGAGCTTCCCTCTCCTCTCCTGTCACTCGTCACTCAGCTGGCTCCCACACGCAGGCACCTCTCCCAGCCAGCTGGGTGGGCTCCCGGGAGCCATCCCTCCCCGCTGACAGGGAGAGAGACTGGTTTGCACAGGGGCAGCTCCGGGCTGGGGACATGGCTCGGACATGCCTAGAAGCACAAAGTGACAAAGCTGAACAGGGTGGGGAGGCTTTCACCGAACTCATAAAGCTAAGGTCACGGTCTGTATGGGGAAACTGAGGCCCAGGGGGAAGGCCTTGTCTGTGGTCGTTCAGGGCAAGGACCAGAACTCAGATTTCCTTCTACAAAGGTGATTCAGAATGGGCTGAAGACTGGGCGTGGTGGTGGGGAACATGGCTGATGAAGGCTCTACCCCCGCCTCTGGGCTGGAGGGACCCTGTTCCAGATAGCCGGAGTTTGGTGGCCGTGCAGTTGTGTGGGTGAGAGCCTTGCTCTCGTGGCTGTCGGTTCTCTAGGGCCCTCCACCCCGCCCCAGGGCCCTGCACAGACCCGGGCATGCTGCAGGTCACAGCTGTGAATCTGGGGATTTGGGATCCCACGGGAGTGCTGCCCAGGCCTGCCTCTTGCTCTCCTGTCGCTTGCCTTCTCCCTGCAAAGCACAGACAGTGCTTTAGGGAACCGGATCCACCCCTGTGACCCCACTGTCAGCTGATGATCAATGCCACTTGGGCCGGTTTAACAATCCACCCTGCATTTTCCAAGATGTGAACTGCTGGGCTCAGTTCCTGAGTCACTTAAGCCTCTTCACTAAGATTTAGAGATCTGGGGAGGCCTGGGGCTATTTTACAGCTCCTTCATTCCCATGAAGCCCCGTGTCTGCCCTCGCTGGCAGGTGGGGCCGATTTCTCCAGGAAGGCTGCAGGAAGGTCGGGCAGAGGCACCCAGCTGCGCCCTGCCCTGGACGGAGGGCTGGCCCACGCCCACAGCTGGGAAGGACGAGTCAGTTCCGGGATGGCCAATCTGCTTGCTTGGCATTTCCAGAAGCTGATTCTCTGGCTGTGAGCTTCCTCCTGCCTTGAGCAAAGTGCTGTGCTAGGCGCTCAGGGGTGGGAATAAGACTGTCCTCATTGAGTTGGTTTGGAGGTGGAAGGGAAGGACGCCTACCCAAACTAGGGTGGGCTGGTGAATGACTGACAACCAGCTTTCCACAGCGGGGGTAAAAGACCCGGTCATGGCATCTGCCAATTCCCGTGGTATAAACATCCCTGCCATGGTCTATGTCAAGGTCCCAATGTAACATCTTGAGAGCCAGTGGAAGCTGGCTCCAGCATACCACCCAAACTACCCCCCTGGCAGGGTAGTCTGAAAGATGTCCTAAAGTAGAAGAATAAATACAAGTCTATGGGCCCCGGACAGGGGAGCATTACCTTCTGACTGAGCTTCCCGGGGAGGCTGTAAGGAGCAAGTGATGTTTGGTTTGGGCCTTGAGGGAGGATAGGGCTTTTACTGAGGGAGAGTGGATGGGAGATCCTCTGGCCGTGGGGAGCAACCCGAGCTGGGGAAGCACCTCCATACCCGGCGTGTGTGGGGACCAGTGGCCTGTGGCAAGACCACGGTTGCCCAATCACAGACAGCCTTAGAAACTCTGCTGAGGAGTTTGTCCTTTGTCCTGTCAGCAGTGGGGTAGACACTGGTTCATCTTCAGCAGGTGAACGGCACGGTAACATCTGTTTTGCTGTATTTCTTTTGAATCCTGAATTTATCATTTTTTTCCCTAAAAAAATGATGTAAGTTCATTATAAAAAAAAATCAAGCCATGCATCAAAGTACAAAAACCATGCCTTTTTAACATTAGGTGAACGTCTTCCCAACATGTCTCCCTACATATGCAGACGAAAGTTAGACAGGTATAGTAGAAATTACATGAAATAAGTAGAAAGAAAAGTAAAGGAAAAAAGAGAGAGACACAGGAATTAACTGGTCTCTCTTACACCGGATATTGTCAGAACTGTGTGTGATGTTTGGAGCCGTGGCAGCCATCTTGCAACCATGAGGGAAGCTACCCCAGGGCTGTAGACATGCTGAAACTGAAGACAGAGAGTGGGAAGATAGAGAGAATATGAGTATTGATGATGTCGGGTAGCTGCTGTCTAGATCATCATGTGACAACTCTGGTTTTCATATGCGTATGGTTTTCCTATCTACCTAGATTCTGAACTCTCAAGGCTCAAAACTGGGTCATAATGAAGCAAGTCAGTGTGATGTAGTGTTTAAGAGCTCCAGCTTTGGATTTGTTTCTCGGATGTAGGATCTTCAAACAATGGGCATTGTTGCTTAAAGGAAATTTATTTTCTGGGGGAAAATACTTTATTATTTATTTATTTATTTATTTATTTTTAAAGATTTTATTTATTTATTTGACGGAGAGAGAGACAGTGAGAGAGGGAACACAAGCAGGGGGAGTGGGAGAGGGAGAAGCAGGCTTCCCGCTGAGCA